>NC_142677.1:9664137-9694137 GCF_964200805.1 Pocillopora damicornis | reverse complement strand
AACAGATTTTTGATTGTCAATGGACATAGCAATGTTATTGTAGACTCTGAGAAGAGCTGTTTCGGTGCTATGGTGAGCACGGTAGGCAGACTGAAAGACTTCAGACAGACCATTGTTGTCAATGTAGTCAACAAGCTGCAAAGCCACTACTTTCTCAATGACTTTGGACAAGAAGGTGAGGTTAGAGATCGGCCGAAAGTTCTTAAATTCTTGATAATCAAGACTCGGCTTTTTCAACAAAGGACGAATTACAGCTTGTTTAAGTTCAGTGGGCATGACAGAGGTCTCCAAAGACAGCTTAACAATCTTCCAGATTACAGGGCAAAGGAGATCAAGACAACCAAGGAGTATTCTCGAGGGGACAGGGTCAAGTTCACAAGACTTTGATGCCAAAGGGTGCACAATCTGAAGTAAGGTCGAATATGAAGGACAGCTCAAACGATGGAGTCTAGTTGTTGCTACTGTGGCTTCATTAAATAAATAAGTTCCCTGCATATAAAACCAATAATCTGAAATAAAATTGATAAATGTTCCGAACACAATATGAAGATTGGACCACTCACGGACTTGCACATTTGATAACATAGTAGCTATTTCTCTTCTACGAAGAGAAGTAGCTACAATAAAAATTATGTAACAGTTAAGGTATTTATCCAGTAGGAACAAGCGCTACAGTTATGGAGACAGTTAACCAACTTAACCGCTGATCTTTATCATAATTGTCTATATTGTCTTGTAAACTGAAATCAATAGGTGAAGAGGAACTAGTGTAATCGACAACAACAAACACAAACTACAACTAATGACTTGGAGTATACAAAAACTACAAAAACTAGGTGAAATTGAGACCCAAAAGATCAAAGGGCAAAATTGTAGCCTAACTGTAATGTACAGCCACACAATAGGGTCGTTTCGACATTCTCGGACGCGTGTTCCTGAGAACTAGAAACCACATGTGAACGAGGCTTAGAGGACAAAATGGATGCCAGCTCTGGTGCGGGCATCTTCAGCACTAAACCAGTTCCTTGGTTAAAAGAATATTTAAAACAAAGAGGCATTCAAAGCTCGGGAAAGCGCAAGAATGAACTAGTAGAACTTTGTGTAAAAAGTGAGGAGATAAAAGTCCCGAAAATCTCAGAAGAAGAAGAGCCAGTCGATCCAGCAATTTAAATGAAAGAGCAACTGAAAACTAACAATGAAGGGTACTTGGCCAATCCGTTGAACACAGAAAATCAGGCTTTTGGTAAATGGACCCACAATTTTTCGGAAGTACCAGACTTTAGATTTCCTGATCTTTTTAATTATCTAGTGGGAAAGGATCCCGGGTATAACGCCGAAAGCCTAAAAAGTTACAAATCTCTTCTGGGATACAACTTGTACTTCGATGGACACGTAGAAGACCTTTGTTACCATCCGCCACAATCTAGTGCCAGCAGTTACAGTTATTTTCTGTTTGCTGTAAAGCCAACTGAAAGGTCCAAGGCTGACAATGGGTCAGCAACATATAAGGGTTTTTTTTTAATTTTAAAGAAGGATGAAAGTGTGCATTCAGCCTACTGCCCATGCAAAGGAGGGTATGTATTTTCATTTACTCTTACTATAAGGTAATTAGCCTTAAGATGTACAATGAGCCAGAGTCATTTGAAATATATACGAGCTAAAAGTCTAAAATGAGAGATGTATGTTTACCTGTTATGATCAGCTGATGAATTGTTGGACTATTTTTAATGTTAATGTAAACAACATACAGATATGCTATATATGAAATACATTAATTAAAAAAACCCAGCTAACTAAATGAATAAATAAAAAATGAAACTTGTGTGATAATATATCACTACTAACTTTCAAAGAAAAAAAAATTAAGCTATTGGCTACATTTCAGGGTACCAAATGTTTCACTCTGCTATAAGATTAATATACAGAAAAAACAAGCAGATGACTGAAAATCACTTGCTTTTTTGATCATTTTATTTGTGTGAGGACAATGTTTAATAAATATTAGTCATCTTGGTCTCTATTTGATAGGGCAGATGGAGGTTGTCGCCACATAGCTGCAGCACTGTTTGATCTGGAAGCAAGCGTACGATTCAATGATCTCCAGTCATGTAGATCAAGACAATGCATGTGGAAAAAGAAAGGAAAGCGAAATGAGGGAAGTTTGCCTATTCAGGAGCTACAAACAAATAGTGGTGGCTATGGTGTGACAGTAAAAGACTGCAAAGCCAAGAGATTTTAATCCACTTTGTATTCCTTATTACCCAGCTGAATTAGAACAACAGTTCAAAGCTGGGTTGCTGGAAACATTCCCAGGTTCTTCAGCTCTCCCTTTCTTACATTCAGCTGAAGAACGAGGGCAAACAGAGGAAGAAATCAGGGCTTTGATAAGTGATGATTTAAATGTCAGTAAACAAGAAAGTGTTCAAAGTGTTGATGTTTATTCAATGAGTGATTACGCTAAAGTGTTTGTTTCTGTTAATATTGAAAAAGTGACACCTACAGTCTACAGAACTTGCAACTGAGTTCCTTGAGTCTATTTCATTTAATGAAGAGCAAGCAGAAATGATCAACGAAAAGACTGTCAATCAATCCCAGTCCCAATTTTGGTTTGATCAAAGGGCAGGAAGAATTACAGCTTCCTCATTTTACACCGTGTGCCACCTCAGAGAGAGCACAGACAAGAGAAACACTGTGAAGCATCTTATGAATTACTGTCCAATTGCTGAAGATGCAATGCCAAAACAGTTAACATGGGGTCATGAAAAGGAAAAGAAAGCACTTGATCTCTACATTAAAAAACAAAAGAGAAACCATGAGAAGTTGTCAATAAAAAACAGTGGACTAATAGTAAACACACTATGGCCCTTCTTGGGAGCCAGTCCTGATGGTGTCAGGATTTGTGAGTGCTGTCAGAAGAAGTTAATTGAAATTAAGAGCATGTGTGCAAAAAGAAATCTCCCTCCATAGGTTGCAGCTGAGGAGAAGCTCGTGTTTGTTGGTGACAAATATATACTAAAAAAAGAAACAAAATGGAACTATCAAATTCAGGGTCTGATGGGAATAACGGATTCATTGCTGTGATCTAGTTATTTATACCTTCAAAGGAATATTGATCGTCAATGTCAAGTTTGACAGTGAGTTGTGGAACGAAATGCTTGAGAAGCAGAGAAACTTTTTCTTAAAGTACATAGTTCAGGAACTCTTTCACCATGACATACTTAAATCATTATAAGGGACTATTATTGGTGGTGAATGCTGATGCTCAATGCTGGATAATTCCTCAGTGGGTCTAAAGAAGATTTTTGATATGTGTTATTAACCATTAACATAAACTGACTGGTAATTGTTCAAAGTTACAAACTTATTGTGCTTCTCAGCTCACAAGGCAGCAGTAGTTATTTAGCCAGGGATGGTAGCAAATTGCACAGAGCAGCACACACACTAAAAATGTTGTCAGCAATGGGCAGCATTGGAACAAGAAAGTTCCCTTGTAGAATTCTAAAGTCCTTAAGTCGTCCAATGGCACGTTCTACATGGATCCGAACACTGGCAATGGCACGGATAGATTTTACTGCCTTCTTAGACAGTTGCTTTCCTGAGTAAAAAAAGAGATTTCAAATTAAGTAAATGCCAACTTGAGAAGCTACTGATAGAGAAGTACTTGCTGTTTTTCAGTCAAAGCTGTTTATGTTAAATATCAAAGCACCTAGAAAAGAGATCACATATGATGGGAACTGCAGCCTTTATAAACATATTTGTGAGATTGAGTTAAAGTAATGGTTACATGTATCTCCCTGATGAGCAGCTTGCCTTAACTAATAATAAAAATACTGATAAGAATTTGTACCTGTTAAGTACCTTCAACTTCATTGTTACTACCAATTAGATATAGGTATGTTGCTATATCAGATTTTTTACCAGCCTAAGGAGACCATCTGTTTGCTTTTTCCATACCTTCTCTCATTCCTTCCCTCTGAAACTCCCTTTATCTAACTAAACCACTAAACTTTAAAGGGTGAGTTACCTTTGCAAAGTGGTGGGACATTAAGTGCTACTTTCTTTCTTGTAAGCAGATCCCTGATGTTGAAGCCTTTTTCTGCCATAACACGATCCCCCTCTTCAAGTTTGTCCAATAGACCACTTTTTTCAGTAATATATCTATCACTGACATTTCCAGTCCATAGTTTAGAAACAAAGGTGAAATAACCTGTAGGTGAGATTCCCACTAGTGCTTTCATTGTGTTGTGCTGTTTATAGTTACTCCAGGTGGCCCTCTGGGCACTAGGGGATGTTGGCTTTTGTAAAAATATCTCAGTACAGTCTATTATTATTCTTGTGCTAGGAAACTTACAAAAAGACCGTGGTAAAGTTTTCTTAATGTCTTCCTTACAAGGCCATTTAAGGAGAATGTCGCGAAAAACTGTAGACAGAAAACAAACCCAAGTTGTAAAGACTTTGCTAACTGTTCCCTCTGATACTCCAAATATATCTGAAAGATGTCTGCTTAAAAGCCCAAGTCTGAGTCTCACCAAAGTTAAGATGAACTCTTCCATAATGGTCAATAATCTTTGCTTTCCTGGCTTTTTTTTGCTTGAATCTTTTTGATACGTAACTTCCTTCTCTTTGTTTTTGTCCCAGTACTTAAGTTTTTCTGCAAAGGGCTTTAACAAATTAAATATCATTGTTAAGCAAGCCAAGCTAGGTATCCCTGTGTAAAATTTGATTGACTCGTCATCTTTTAAAACATCATCCACAAATAGCTCTCTTTTCAGCTGCTTGCTGTTTGTCAACTTTGCCTTAAGATTTGCGTTTTCCTCCTTCAAAGTATTAATTTCACTGTTTAAAACCTGTAAATCTTCAAAAGGAAAGTTTGTTTGAGTTCCCTTGTCATTGTTTAGAAGACGCTGACAATAATTGTGATCCAAAAGAACTGCCTCGTTGCTTGTTGCGACCCAGGTATCTTTGCCTTCCTTTGTAACCGTCCTACTCTTAAGTTTAGGACATTGCTCATGAGATGTTCGTTTCTTCCTATCATGCAGTCTTTTTTCACGAGAAGAAACAGGACCCTTGTTTGTTGAGGGATTAAAATACTTCGGCAATTCACCTGGAATAATTTCTCTTCTCCCGCCAAGGGAATTTTTGATGGAGGAAGCCTCGAAATGTGCACTGCAAATTCGAGGGTCTTTTTGACCTCGGAATTCGGGATCATTTCGTCAACAAAAGTTCTTCCAAAGCCTTCTAGAATTCTGTTTGGAAGGGAAGCAGAAAAAGGAAAGATCCGGACGATTCCTAGAACTGTTCAAGCAGTTCGCTACAGAACAAAAATTCACCATAACTTTGGAAAAATAATGGTAACTTACACATTACATACAGTGCACCGGTTTCTGTTTTTAATTTTCCCCGCGCGCGGTCCTCTAAGCTTCGTTTGCATGTTCATTTCTAGTTCTCAGGAAGGCGCATCCAATGATAACGAAAGGACCCTATTACATGGCTCCCCTGAAACGCAATAGTGTTTCACTATAAAAGGATTTTAAAAAATCACTAATAATAATAATAATGCAAAACTCAGTCTCTAAAGTGTTCTTTGTTATATCAGTTTGACTGAGGACCAGTTACACTAAAGGCTATCGGCTGGGATTCACCCTGGGACTCTGTTTCATACCCATTCTTTGACAGCAGTAAAACAAGTTTCTGAACAGGATGCTTCAGGAACTTTACTTTACCAACTCTTCTTCCTTTCTCCTCAAGACAGGCACTAACCAAGGCCAGCTCCACTATATGAACACAACCACCAGTGCCTTGATTAGCTGCGACAATGCATGTAAATTGCCAGCAACTATGGAGGGCATTATCATCTTTGGTAATGACAACATTATCAACATGTCTCTCCATGGCGTTGTCCATTTCTGACGCTGCTGAAGTAAGATACTCTTAGGTAGATACTCTTGCTGCAGCCAGTCAAAAAATTATTTGCTAGATGTTGGACGTGCCCCCAATGCTTTCTACAGAACTTGTCAGCTGATGGCAGCAGAGGGGACAGGTTGTTTTGAATGGACTGGATCTGTTGCTCCCAAACTCCAGCCTTATGACTTGAAGACAGAACATTCATAACAAAGGTGATCCAATAACAGTTCTCTTGCAGGAGCTCCTTTCGGACACATTTGTCGTCCAGCTCTGCAACTGCAGCCTTCAGCTCATGTTTAGCTTGCACAAAATTGTATCTGACCTCTCTGGCAAATAAGATGATGAAGTGCATTGATAAAGGCATCTGTCTCGAGTTTACTGGAAGTGTTGTGGTGAACTGTTCTTGAAGCTAAACTTGTAAAGACAACTCTGTAACCCTTCATTTCCTTCTTGCCCTCCCTGACGGTGAAAGGTCCACAGTAATCATCTGTGGAGGCTGCAATGGGCTCTAAATGATCCTCTGGCAGATTTGCCATCTTTTGCTCCACAACTGAAGAATGCAGCTTCCTGCAGACAACACATCTCCAGATATAACTTCTGACTTCTTTTCTTCCAGTGATGATCCAGCAACCGTCAGCTCTCATCTTGTTTAGGGTCATACCCCCCCATGGTTCAACAAAGGGATCCAGCTTTCGCAGAGTGGAGTTCTTTGTTAAAACTACTTCCCTGATAGGTGCTGAAGACTTGTCTTTGGGAGGTGTGACATCTTGGGTGGCCTTCTGCAAACTGACTTCCTCTGGAAAGGCAGTTGATGGGACAGACTTGATGATCACATTCTCAGCCTCCTGGAAATTTTGAATCTGGGGTTTCACTCTCTTGATTCTACATTTACGCCTTGTGGAAACTTGCTCTTACAGAGTCTTGAGGTAAAGAAGACTTCAAGCAATGGCCCTTTTCACATGGAACCAATCTGAAAAGCAGTCTAAATGTTCTTCAATTTTCACTTCCCTGATTGCTGCACTCGCAACCAAGACTGTGATCTTCTTGACCTTAGGATCACATGGCAACACTTGATTGGGATCTGGCATACATTCCTTCTCATCAATGGGCCACTCACCGTTGTTCTGCCAGATGAATGCAGGGCCTTTTGACCACTTCAAAGCCATAAACACATTTGGGCTTAGGCCATGGGAAGCATCATCTGATGGGTTTACCTTGGTTTGTATGTGATTCCACTGATCCATTGTAGACAAGTCTTGATTGAGCTGAACCCAATTGGCATCAAAAAACATGGAGCCTATGACTTTCATTGGCAGTTTAGCCCAACATTACTTTGCTATCACACCAGAAGAACCCTTAAATGTTGTAGCCTGTAGGTTCTTAAATCACTAGGTTCTTATGCGCGGGTGTTTACTGTACTTTATGAAAAATAGGTCCGCAGTGCGTACATGTGTGGCTTAGAGTCCACCTGTAACATGTAATGGAATATAAACTGAGGAGAAAAATATGAGCTGGAAGTAGGGGATAATAAGTCTATTTGGATTAAATTTACTGTAACTTACATTGATAACTTAATTCTGGACAGAGGGGAAGTATGGAGTTATAATATCTCTCCAGAGAGGAACACTTTTCAATATGACAGTCAATTAAAAAACAATTGGAATTGAAGTTCCCATATATTGTTTTTAGTGACAATTGTAGAAATGGTTAGCAGCAATACTGTTTGCCTGAGAAGTAAGGAGCAGGGTTCGTACACTTTTTCAGGCCAAAAATTCAGGAACTTTCCACCATCCTACTTTGAAATTTTAAGGGCTTTTCTTTTGTGTTGGAAGCTATGTTTTGTGCATACACATGTACACATGCAGAAACGCCAGACAATGAGAGCTTGAAAACACTTGAAAACCAGACACTCGTTGTGTATTTTTGGCTCAATGGATATGCGTGAGAGTAAGGAGAGAGCACTAGGAACACAAAACGAGTGTTTTCGCACATTTTGTAGGCATTTCAAGAAGTGGCTACCATTTGTTTTGACTGGCTTTCATTTACTTTAAAACTTGTAAGTGTTTATATTTTTCGATCCCGTTCAACAAAAAATCAAGTAGTTTCAAGGACCAAAAAACCAATTTCAAGTACTTTCAAGGCCCTCGAAATTGGGCCGCTGAATTTAAAGGGTTTTCAAGATGCGTTTGAACTCAGAAATGAAAAATATTAGGGTAAACTACATGAAGGAGCCCGTTACTGATACATGTGTTATCACTCAATATTATTTGAAATTTACTACTTGCCAGGCAGTTAGACTGTGTGCCTTGTTGTACTCAGATTTTTTTTTTGAAATTCAGTCCAGTTTCTTCGTGCACTTAAAAATATGTAACTTTGCTATAATGTAGTGGCCTGTGTGACAGGTTACAACGGGGAAGGGGTAGGAAGGGCTCGCTCACACCAGTCCCTCTGTACCTATTCCCACTCATAATTAAGTATGACGCTTGGGGTCCAACCAGTTCATTTGCCCTAAAAAAATGCGTGGGCTTTGTTTCCTGAGTTTAAACTAGTGCCGTTTTCTTCATGTTCATGTATTATTCGAAACGAATGGTGTCAGCTTCATTCTGTCTTGTTTATTTCAGTAGAATACTTCTGCCATATGAAATTAATTTTGGGTCGAAGTGTACCATGAAACTCGCAGATTAAAATTAACTAACTTTCTATGGTTCTTAAAATATGAGACGAGAGCAGAACATGTTCAACAAATGGATAATAACTCAAGGGGCTGGAACTCCTTGTTTCTTAAGAATGCTAACTACAGTATTTCTGTCGTATTTAAAAACGAATATTTAGGTTAACATTTCTTCAAACTAGTTTGACTTGCATTTCACTTGCCAGAAATGTTATGATCCTTCAATTTTTATTTCTTAATTGAGAGTTATGGCGCGCCTTTCCAATCAATATTCAAACAACCTTAATATACAATACATCCATTACATTTCTTTGCCTTTTTTTATTTCCTTTCTGTAGCTGTTTTATTTTGCTTCTTTATTTTTCATTTTGCTTCTATATTTTTTACATCTCTTCCTATTATTTTATATATACGTGTTTAGCTCATCTTTTTTTATTTTGTACTCTTTATCTTATATGCGTTCTATATTTTTTATATTTATTCCATATTTTTTTTGTTTCGAGAGGGATTTTATATTTTCTTTCTAATTAGTATGCAACACGTGATCACATGACCGCGATGCACTTTTCCGACAATTTCAAAAGCAAAATGGTGGATGGAACTTTAAGAGGTGGCAACAAGAGAGGCCTTTACAACTTCGTAGAGTCTCTTCTTACCCTGTTGATTGGTATTCAGAATTTGAACACACAAGATGTCTCTGCTGATTACTTTGAACAAGCTAACGTGCGTCTGGAAGATGCAATTTTAACTTTACAGTTGCTATTGCATAGTTTATGGCAAAGTGAGGACTCTGTCCTTTGAGATTTCAAGACAATAATAGAAGCTGTTTTGACAAAAGTATGCTTTGTTTTATATCAAATTCATTCGCTTGTCCTACCACTAAACTAACAAGTGCAGGAAGACCAGTAATCGTCATCGAAAGAGAGCAGATTGAATTCTTACGCGAACTGCATTTCTCCTGGGTAAAAATCGCTAGTTTGTTAGGTATCAGTGAAAGTACTTTACGTCGAAGAAGACGGGAATTAAATTTGGATGATGACAGCGAAACCGGACCGCATAGTCAGGTGCGCAGTAATTTACAGACTAAGGTTATCTATACTAGTAGCTTATTTGGTTTAATGCTTATTATCAGTGTGTTTGGACAAGGGTGATATAGTTTCGGGTAAAATAAATCTTAGAAGCCATACCCTTCGTCAAAATATTTTAGGTTCCCCATCTCACTCAATGATGTACGACACTTCAAACTTTGTAATTAAACTAGAACTTCTTTTCAGATTCTCAGCTTGAAGACGCTGTCAAAGAAATTAGAAGCATTACTCCAAACATTGGACAACGAAGATTGCTCGGAGCTCTCTGAGCAAGGGGATTTCGAATCCAGCAATGGAGGGTTCGTTACTGTCTTCCTAGACAAGACCCGCTTGGGACAGCACTTCGCTGGAGTACTCTGGTTTACCGTCGAAAGTACTCTGTACCAACGCCAAACGCTTTGTGGCACATAGACGGAAACCACAACCTTACCAGGTACAGGTTTGTTGTGCATTGCTGTGTTGATGGGTATTCAAGGGTTATTGTGTATGCCACCCTAACTGATAACAACCGAGCAGATACAGTGTTGGAGCTCTTCATCAAGGGAGTACAAGAGTTTGGCTTACCTTCAAGAGTAAGAAGCGATCATGGACTGGAAAATGTTAGAGTGGCACAGTACATGTTGGAAAATAGAGGACTAAACAGAGGAAGTATCATAACGGGAAGCTCTGTCCACAACTGCCGCGTTGAGCGTGCTCACAAGCATGTTTATGCTGGTGTCCTTTGTCACTTTGCCAATATCTTTAGTGGAATGGAAGACATGGGTCTTCTTGACCCGTTAAATGAAGTACATTTATTTTCATTGCACTTTGTATACATACCAAGGAGAAATAGGGCATTGCAACACTTTACTAGTCAATGGAACAATCACCCTGTCTCCAGTGAACATCAATTATCTCCCCTACAAATTTTTGCCTCTGGGATTTTGGAAAACATGCACTCTGGATACTCTGGAGTTGAGAGTATTCTACATCCAAATGAAATTCCATTGTATGGGTTTGATCCAGATGGACCTATCCCGTTAGACGATGACGATTACCAGGTCTCAATACCAGCAGTTGATGTTCACCTCACACCACAACAACTGCATATCTTGGAAGTCTCCTGTCACCCTTTGAATGACGATGGTGAACATGGTAGAACTCAATATTTGAGATGCATAGACATCCTCAGGAATCAGTTCAACATATAAGAAACTTGGCTGGTAACTATCTTTCAAAACAGGTGTTCCCAGCATTCAATTAACCTGAAATTCGTTGTTTAGAGAGTGAAAACAGGGCCAAGAGAATTAAGATCAATAAACGCCTATCAAACAGGTACCACTATTACAGATTGAAAACGTAAACAGTGTTAAATTTATTAATTGCCTTCAAATTGTATCAATCAGAAAAGAACAACGAATGCAACTTAACCTTTACAACAGTCAAGAAAAAATACATTAAAATCTCAACAATAAAGTTCTAAACAACTGCGCTCACTTGAAAATGTCAACTTTGAACAGATAACAATATATTAGCTAGCGATTTCCCAGTTTGATTTACTGGAAAATATTATGTGCACTGTTGTTAGATGTTTTAAAATCGTAAATACCCATCCAAGGTAGAAAACATAATATCACTACAAAAATGAATTAACAGTCTGTTCTATCAGCTTGCCATCATAATGGTCTTCTTTTTGTCACAAGGCATATTACACAATATCCATTTCCCAATAATCTGATGCAAGTATTGCACTGAACTCCTCTCTAAGTTCAGGAAATGACTGATAAGTCGAGGATAGCTCCAACACAGTATTACAAGTGTGGGCAATTGGTCGGCGACCCAAACCAGATAAGTTGGTAAAATTTACTTGGACTGCGTCAAAAAGCATTAACTCAGACCCACTGATAAACCTTACAAACTTTGATAATTTCTGAGGTGTGTCAAGGCCCTTAATATACCGTTTGAGAAACTTAAGGCTATCCCTTTCCCCATCACTTTCAGGGTTTGCCTCTAGGCAACTAAGGATTTTGCTTGTGGATGGTATTAAGAATTCATACCTTTTGGAAATTGCTGCAAAATCAGGAAAACTAGGAAGGAGTGTGGAAACTATATCCTTCCAGCAGTCTGCAATATACTGTGGCTTCTGCAGCAGCTCCTTATGGGCTATTTCTTCAATAACTTGAATAATATTCTCAGAATTTACCATAATTCGACAGTCATAGTTACTAAAAACTTCTAAAAGCTGGGACATTTCATCTTCATCATCCCACTTCATATCACCAGCAAGGCACTTGTCAATCAAACATTTTTCATCAACTGAAATGTAATTTCTAAAGGATTGAGTCAGCATAGCACTAGTTACAGCAGATTCCCCCCAAAAAAGACAGGTAAGGGATGTTTGAGACAGAAGGACTGGTAGGTATTGACAGGTTAAATATCCTTTCACCAAAATTCTGCCAACAGCAACCCATTCATCCCTTTGATAATCATGTCTTACAAATGGTACACGCTCATTTTCTCCAACAAAAAGGGAATCATATGTTTCTTTCCAAAAAAGAGAGAAAACATCTCTGAGCAACCCAACACCTCTGCCCACTTCTTCAACTCCCCTAGCATCAATAACAATTATCTCTATGTCCTGACTCATAATTAATGGATCTCGGAATAAGTCAATCAAATCCTTCTTAATATTTAGCCTGTGCACTTGGATGATACGTTTTGGTAACAGTTGAGGTACAGGTACTGATACAGACACAGGTACATGCTCAGATGATGCATGAACAATATCAGAGTTACTGCCTGTCTCTACATCATTTAACTTTGTATTTTGATGTGATGTTTCTGCTTCAGTTGGAAATGGTACACAATAAGGTTGTGCAGCATCCTGGCAGGGGTGGGACACCACAGCTGCATCTGGCCTCCCTTCACTCTCCCCAAATGAAAGCAACAGAGAGCTTCTTTGTGCTCGGCTAACACTAAAAGGAAATATCAACTTGTCACAAACCATAAAAAAAAGGAACTAATTGGCAATGATGTAACAGACTATGAAGGTTCATCTTTATACAAATATCCACAATCACATGGAGTTGCAATAAACCACATTAATTCATGTCCTGTCCTGCCAAACAATGGAATAAAGATCTGAGCAAACAAATAAATAAATAAATAACCAATAAAATAAATAAATACACAAATTTGTTTGGAGACAAACTAGATAATATTTCCAACAAAAAGCCATTTTCATGCCTAGTAGCATGATCTGGGATGCCAGTGTATCATATATAAGATGATTCCACTGCAACAGGAAGCTACCTTTGCAGTGAGGCAAAAAAGCTAAAAGAAATCTATACAGGTTTTATCTTGTTCAATGCAAAAATTCACAAGAAAAAGTTCACCTTGGACTGTTATCTAATGCCGAATTCTCTAGCTCCTCTTCAGTTTCACCCTCATCTTCAGATTCCAAAGGCACCAGTGATCTAACATAAACAGCTCCTTGACCAGCCATCCTGGTCACTCTCTCTGCATCCAGAGTTATGCCTTTTGCCAGCTTAGGAGTTATTAGCTTTCCATAGCATGGCTAGGTTAAGAAAAACAAACATTACTTGCACGCTTCTTGCAAAAGTCAAGGGTAAATCTAATGAAAGAGTAGTTAAGTTAAACTTATATCACAAGGAAGGAGAAAGGGGTGGGAGCGGGGCAGTACCAGAGGAAATCTAAAATAACCCAACAAATTCTGCCAAAAATTCGAAGTCCATTACTCGCGTCACTGCAGGTATCCTCTTATGTGGTTAAATTTTTGGCAAAATAGTATAAATGCGTATTTAAAAATAGTGCAGCCACAACAAATGTACAAACTGAACAGCAATGATATTATTAATGCATTAAACGTAGAACAATGTTTAAACTTATATCACAACGCAAAGTTACCCACCTTGACATATTTAAATAGCAAAGGCTTTGGAAATCGATTCAATATAGCAGCTTTGAGGGAATGTGCATCCCAGCTCTTGTCAAAGGGAAACTCGTGGCAGACAAGTTCTCTCTCTTCTAACTGAAGTCGGGTTGTATGTGTAGGCACTTTGTTGATCTTGGGACTGGGAATAAGGACTAGATCCTTGTAAACAAGTGTCTTGGGTGGGCGGCCTTTGGTCGACTTAATGGTCTGCTTTGACCTTGCTGGTCTTCTACTAGTGCTTTTCCCACTAGCTCGGTTCGAACCAATTGTCGGAAAGAGAGTGGCAAGCCGAGCTTGAATAGAACTGTTAGAGGCTGGCGACGTCGAGGACTGAATGGCAAGTTCGTTCGACTGAAGTTCCTTGTTGTTTACCTTACGATCCCCGTTGTTCGGCTGACTGACAGAGACTGACGTTGAATTCATCCGAGGTATTACATTTCTCGTAAAACCAGGTCTCAAATTACTTAAAATTTCTAAAGCATCCGCGGCCGCACGACAAGCAGTCGATAGCTCTTCCTCCATAAAGCCAAACGCCAAAATGGCGGAATGGAAAAAGTGTAGCGTGGTCATGTGATCACGTGTTGCATACTAATTAGAAAGAAAATAAAAAATCCCACTCGGAACGAAAAAAACATATGGAATGAATATAAAAAATATAGAACGCATATAAGATAAAGAGAAAAAATAGAAAATAGATGCGTTAAACACGTGTATCTAAATTGATAGGGAGAGATTTAAAAGATATAGAAGGAAAAAGAAAAATAAAGTAGCGAAAAAAATATATCTACATAAAGGAAATAAAAAATATGGCAAAGGAATGTAGTGGATGTATTGTATATTAAGGTTGTTTGAATATTGACCGGAAAGGCGCGCCATAGAGAGTGATGATAGAAATTAACTTTTATGTTCTCTTCTGTTTAGGGAGATGTGAAGTGACCCCACTACATAAACTTAGTATTATTGACAGAATGGATAGGTGTGAAATTTACTGTGGCAAGAATGTCATTAGTTCCAGAAGCTTACTACTGGTATCAATTATCAATCTTTTGTTCTCTCCACGCAACTTGCCTCAACTAGATTATACTGTATGCAACTTGTGTCTATGTCTTTTTTGCAACTGTGAAATTACCAATAAAGTTTCGTTGGAAAAGGATATGAGTCATCAGGTGAAATATTGTCATGTTCTTTTAGAGTATTTGACCTTCTAGTGAAAGCTATAAAATTTCTTAAGTGACTGATACATGATTTGTCTGTCTTAAAATCGGCACAGCCAAACCCCTCGCTAGAAACTATAATTTCCTCCAATAGGAATCCAAGCTGATGCCCAGTACTGCAGAATATGCAATGTCAAAGTCCCCTTTGACCTAAGTCTCATTTCTTTAAATCTGATCGATGTAAATCATCCATTTTCATTAAGAGATCAACAAACCTCTCCACATTAGTTTAAACTGACCTCATTTAGTCTTGTTCATAGGAATAAAAGGAATTTGGAAATATTTTGTGTTGTATCCTCACTGTTAAATATCAGCCCTACTGGTTTTTTGTTGTTTGGCATGTAATAAGAGTCTTTTCAGACCATAAAATCATTATATAACTTTTTTAGTTTAATAGGTTGGAGAACAAGGTTGCAGAGAGTGTATATGATTTTGCTGTGCAGTTGAAATGATAAATGAATCTGATTTTTATTGGGAAATAATTGATTTATTTAACTATTCATATTCCGACTGGAAGCCCATACTAGTACTTGTTTTAATTCACAATCTCCCCACATCATTGGTCATGTCTGATGATATTTCTCAGACTAATGATTGAAAAGACTTTTCCTTATTCCGATCAAGTCCTTAATTATTCTTCCATTTCTAACAAGCTCTTTGATGTAATGGCCGTATCGTTGTCTTACTTTCCTTTACTCGACATTGACCTTTTTTTTTCTTATTTTCCTCCTTTAGTTGAGAAGTACCAGCAGTTTCTTGCATCAAACTAAAATTAAAAGAACATGCGCAATTACCTCTCGAGAAATGGCAAAGAAGTTGCAGGGTTCCACGGTCTAACTTTTGATGAAGGAAGTGTTATCAATTTTTTTTCTTGCCGGATGAAAGGACTTTTTAGACAATGTATGTTATTCTGGGCAGAAAATATAATATTCGTCGTATTGTCGTTTCGAGCGAGAGCATACTTGCATGAAATTATCAGGTTACAAGCTCATGAAATACACTCATAAATATTTTAATCATTGGTTTAGAGTCCAATTGCTTAGAAAATAACAAGACAAAAGTTGAAATAACACGAGTTTTCGAAATTGTTCTTCAGTGTTCTGTGTTCCTGAAACACATTAGCAATTTGTTTAGTGTTCAATCTCGGATACAACACACGAATTGAAATAACACAAGTTTCCAAAATGTAAACAATTGGTTTAGAGTTCGCCAACATCTAATAACTGAAAAAAAGTTGAAATAATATGAATTTCTAAAATTGTTCTTCAGTGTTCTGTGTTCCTGAACAAACTATTGTTTACAGTTTAAATTCTATCAGAAAAACAAGATAAGAGTCTCAATATAAACAGGAGTTCTTCTTCTTTTTTTTTTTTTTTTGGCAGTGTCCCTGAGTTCAATTGCCGGCACAATAGTAAAGTGGCTACTGGTTTAGAGTTCAACGGCAGACACAATATGTGTTAATGAACTGTACCTAATGGTAATGTTGTTTAATAACAGCAATTGTTTGTTCTGTCAGTTGCTCTTCCAACATTTCTCCTACTCTTGGAACAACTGTCTTCAACGTCTGCTCGAACGCAGTGACGATGACGTCACTTTCATCTTGTCCTTGCACGGAAAAATGAACAAAAATTCTTTTATTGCAGTTGGAAAGAACCATAGTGTGTTTGCATCTATCACATTTCTATCACTAGCAAACTGGCTGTGGTTCGCAAAAGCTTTCTGGAACAGTGTATGCAAAGAGGGTATTGCTGAACCTTCTCGACAGTTTTTATGAAGGGAATTGCTACTGTCAATTCATCCTCTTGTGGAACTTCTGAAGGCTCTTCCATAGTTATGCTTTTGAGCTTCTCATCTTGAATGGCAGAGATGACGGAATTTGGACTTGTAGTTAACTTCTTTGCACCATTCCAGAAGCGCACACGAATGTTTGTTATCTTGTAAACTGCGGCTGTGGTAATTAACGCGATTATCTTCCCACAGGCTGATAGGTATATTTCCTGTTAAATCTGCTATTGTCCCTTCAGCCATTTGGAGACTGTTTGCCAAGATGAATCGTTGATACTTCACTGATGTTTCCTACCTTACCAAGGACTGACACTGAATCACCTTCGCTTGAATTCTGGAGGATATCTGCCATCATGGTGCACTTGTTGGTCGACAGCTCTACATACTGGAAACAGTACTCAGTTGGCGAGGGTTGAGAAATGTCTGTCATATCATTGATAATGAGCTTGGCTTGGTCTGCTGTGCAAGTGAACCTTCTTATCTTTACAGGAGTTCTTGTCCACAGGCTGTCTTCTAGCAGCGGCCAGCGAATACAGTAATGCATGAGGTCTTGCAGTTTGGTTTGAAGTGTTAGGGTGGAGTACTTCATGGTCTTGCGTTTGTTTTGAATAGGAGAAGACAAATCATGAACATATGGAATGATATCGTTCTGTTTTCCTTTGGGCGGGGTCATAGGAGGGCTTTGGGGCTCAACAGCATGTTGGCTTGAGTTTGATGGAAAACTTTTGGCCAACACAGGTTCTGTAACAGTAGCGACTGAAGGCGAAGGGTTGGGCTTGGCCACATTTTTCATTTTCTCAGTTGCCCTCCTTGAACCCCTCATCGTTGCCAAATGCTTACTGATTGAGGTGAGCAGGAATGTTGGCTTTTATACTAGAACATAGGATTGAAATTCCAGCGTTATGATTGGTCAGTATAGTGTTGCTGTGTTGCCTACACCCGAGGAAACAATCCCTAGGCAGTGAAAGGTCGAAGTTGAAGTAAATTTCCTTTTAAAACATTAAAACATCCAAAATTATCATGATATTTGCTAGAACATTTATAAAGCCAGCGAGAACAATGTTGCTGGAGTTTATTGTTAATGTTGGAAGAACTAGAATTGATGGAAAGAAAGAGGCCCTCAATGATACTGTTTATTAAAGGTTGCAAGTGCGAATGGATCTCTGCTGTTGTCTTTAGAGAACAGCCAGAAATCCGTCTGCGTTTGCAGGGTATCAAATCTTGGTAACAAAAAGGTTTCTGATGGTGTTGTGTAAGGATTTCGTACAAAGAATAGATCTAGAATAAAATTTGAAAGCACAGTTTGAAAACAAAGCAAAGTTTCAGATGGCGTGGACCTCTCTGGAAACAGTGTAGTTTTTCCATTGGTTGGTTTTGATCCTAAGTTTTGAGTTTTTCAAGAGCGACATTACGGTAGTTAAGAAGCGCAGAACAAGTTTTGGAGTAAAAGCAATAATTATCAATGGTAGTTTGCCTGCAAGGATGGTATCGTCAGAGTGAAATCCATATGCCACCATGTAACCTATCAAAAATACTAAAAATGTAATTTATTTTTTCTCTATCTCTTTGTGTACAACCATAAATGAGACATGAGTTTAAATATTGGCGTTTTATACTGAACACCCTAAGCGAGAGCAAACATGAGACTTTAGTCAGTAAATATTTTCCTGCTGTAGGGTTGGTCAGTCTAAGTTTTTCAGCAGTGATAACACTGTGTTTATACCACAACTGGCTACAACAGGAGCAAATGTACTCTGGACCTCTAGAGACATTAACGCGTAATTTTCTGATTTCACCAGTAATGGTTGGGTTATATACATTTTTCTCATTCTGATATTGATGCTGGTTTGTTAGTCTCTCTTGCCTATGGTCTGCAGATTCATTTGCAACTTTTTCTTTCTGAGATTGACGTTGGTTTAACAGTCTCTTCTCTACATTCTGCAGATTTCATTATTTATTTGCACAAGATCATCATTATAACAACACTACATACTGAGACGCAATTAATATAATCCTGAGCGGGAAGTCTCAGAAGCCTTTTTAGGCTTATCTAGGAGACCCCCTTTACTACCTGATAAGACAAGTCTGTCGGTCAATGATTACAGATGTTATACATTGATTTACAGATTCGTGAGTAAGTTACATTGGTATTGAATATATTACTATAAACTATTCGTTAGAATATAATTTTTTATTTTTCGCTTAAAAGTCGATATATACTGGGTATTTTTTAGATCACTTGGTAAGCTGTTGTATACATCAACTCCTTTAAAACTAATGCTTAATTTCCTGAGGTTTGTTTTGACACAAGGCTTGTGTAATTTTTTGTTTGAACGAGTGTTGTGGTTGTGAACTTCTTCATTAGTCCTAAAAATTTTTTTCGATGAGATAGGTAATTGATTATTTGAAAATTTTTTCATTAAGATAGCAATAGTGTAATAATTAACTTGGTAAACATTCAGTATCTTCAGATTATCAAATAATGGTTTTGAGCTGTGATTGTATTCTTTGAAGGTTATTATTCGTACAAGTTTCTTTTCCAGTTTGTATATTTTCTCGATATGAGTCTGATATGCATTAGCCCATACAACATTGCCATAAAAAATTTAGGGGTAGATCAGGGCATAGTAAATTGATTTCAGTAACGATCTAGTTACAAAATGCCGCGCTTTACATAATATACCTGTTAGCCTTGATATTTTGTTTGCAACGAAATTAATGTTCTTTCCACTTCAGTTGGTCGTCAACTATTGTTCCAAGAAATGTTGTGCTTTTTACTTGAGTAATATAATGATCTTTGATTTTTACATTTAGTTGTTTAGTTATTTTTTTGCTTGATGATTTAAACAGCATGAAATTTGTTTTTGTAATATTTAGTGATAATTTGTTTAGTTGTAGCCACGTATTGATTTTAATTAGTTCTTCATTCATTTTATCTATCAGCGTGTCTAGATTTTTTTTGAGACATCAACTAATTTGTATCATCTGCAAAGAGAATGAAGGATAATCTTTTTGAACTATTGCAGATATCATTTATATAAATTAAAAACAGTAGAGGACCTAGAACTGATCCTTGGGGAACTCCACACGTTATTTCTTGTTTCTCTGATATTTCATTGTTGTATCTGACGCACTGATATCTCTGTGTTACATAATTCTCTAACCATTCTAATGCAATTCCTCTAATGCCATAGAATTCCAGCTTTTGAAGTAGCAGGCTATGATCAACTGTATCAAAGGTTTTAGACAAATCCAGAAATACCCCGATGGCAAATTCTTTGCTATCTAAAGCAGTCGTTATTTTATTGATCAGGTCAATAAGTGCGAAATTTGTTGAGTGATTTCACCTGAATCCAAACTGATGTTCACTAAGAAGGCATATTTTGTTTAAGTAATTCAATAACCTTTTGTATATCATTATTTCTAATATTTTAGAGAAGCAAGGTAATAAAGAAATAGGTCTGTAGTTGTTGAATTCACAACTGTCCCCTGATTTGTATACAGGAATAACAATTGATGTTTTAAAGTCTACAGGTAGTTTGCCTGTACTGAATGTGAGATTTATAATATGTGATAATAGTTCACTCAATTCTGTAGCTAACTGCTTCACTACTTTGGGCATGATGTTATCGTGTCCACAGCTTTTTGATGGGTCAAGATTTTCTAGTTCTTTCTTAATTTCTCGTTCACAGACAGGTGTCAAAAACATTGAATCCATGTAGTGTCCCTTCAAGTAACTAATGAATGACAAGTTGGTAGCAGTTATTTTCTTTGCAAGGTTAGCTCCGACATTAACAAAATATTCATTGAATCAATTAACAATTTCCCTTTTGTCAGTAATATGCTCATTATCTTTTTTAAATTCTGTAGAGCTAACAGTATCCTTCTTTTTTCTACTGATTACTTCATTTACTAATTTCCATGTCTGTTTTATATCACTTTTAGCAGTGTCGAATTTTTGCTCATATCTCCTTTTCAGAATATTTTTTAACTTGTTCAGACGGTTGCGATAATATTTGTATTTTGCTTTTAACTCTTCATTTCCGTTGTTTAAAATCTTTTTGTTTAGCTTGTTTTTAATTTTAGATGATTTGATGAATCCCTTTGTAATCCAAGGTTTCTTATGAATTTTTGCTTCTTTGTTAGAAAGATTCTTTTCAGGTATACATTTATTGTATAAGCTCATGAACGTTTCTTTAAAATAAGAATATGCGTCATCAACGTCATTGATGGTCCTTAAAAATTCCTAATTAATTTTTTGAACTTCACTCCGCAATTTGTTCATATTTGCCTTTGTTACTGCTCTTTTCTTGATAACCATCTTTTTTGGTTCAGGTGTGCTTATAGATGGAAATATTTGAAAGACAGGTAGGTGATCTGAAAGGTCACTAATCAAAATTCCTCGAACACTAAGTGGATGTTATTAATAAATATATTATCAATTAATGTTGCTGAATTTGCTGTAATTCTAGTTGGTCTGTTTATAAGTGGATAAAAATGAGAGCTATACATTTGATAAAGAAATCTGTTTACATGGTCACTGCTCTCATATTTTATGAGATCAATATTGAAGTCTCCCATAAGTATACACGTCTTATTTTCTTTATCAACCTTGCGGAGGATTGTTTTCAAGTCTGCTTCAAATTCGTTAAAATTGCTGTTCGGAGGTCTATAAATTGTTCCCATGATGATTTTCTCATTTTTCCTCAGGCTAGTCTCAACAAAAATACTCTCTAAAAACACCGTCTCTTTGTAAATTCAAATCATTTCTAACGTGAAAATTTATAACAGAGGATATAAACATCCCTACACCCCCACCGGTCTTCGCGTTCCTGTTGTTGTTGACAAATGAGTAACCTGGTAGTTGAGTTTGCGATTCATTATCAATATTAAGCCACATTTCACTAATTCCAATCACTGAAAATTTATGTACTAACTCCCCAAGGTATTGTTGTAGGTCATAAAAAATAAAATTGCCCTCCAGGTCTTCTCCTTCTTGCTCATCTATACCTAGGATTCTTAGGTTGTTCTTCCTAGAGTACTGCTCATTGCAAACTGCGTACTCCCAAGTTAGGTCAATGTCATGTTTCAAAACATCCTCGACGTAATTAATACTCTCGTTGAAATCATCTTTGATTTTAGTGATCTCCTTACTTATGCCTTTGGACTTCTTTTCTAACTCTGCAATCTTAGTATCCATCATTACACTTAAACGCGTGGTCAACTCTTCAAGCTTGACATTCAGGATTGAGTTAAGAGCATTGAAGACCTCTGAGCTCAAACCATGTTGATTGTCTAAGGATTGTTTCGCTTGTTTCTTACTTGGACTTAAACTTTTGCGTCCCGGTGTCGAAGGGACGCCATCAAAGCTTCTCTTGGTCTGCGCAGTTTTCACGTCGTCCTTATCTCCCGCTATCTTTTTTTTTTTTTTTTTTTTTTTTTTTTTCATTGGCAATTTTTTCATTCTGATATTGACGTTGGTTTAACAGCCTCTTCTCTCTACATTCTGCTGATCATTTGCAATTTTTTGTCTTTGATCTCCTATGTGATGATAAATAATAGCAGTAAGTGACATTGCTACACATTGCTTACCAGCATTTTCACCAAAGATTGCTTCATTTCCTTGACTGTAGTCAGTACATATTGTTCTTGTTGGATCAATGACATCAAATATTGTAGGGCCTGGATTTTCCTCTACATCATTTGCCTGCCTTATAAGTAGTGGAATATAGGCATTGTAGAAAATCATTTGTGACATCACATCATTCCACATTTTGTGTTGTCCAACAACTTGTTTCAATACTGGCAAGTAAAATACATTTAAATAGAACATCACAAACATTAAACTCCAAAAATGATCATTAAAACGTGATAAGATATCCTTTGTTGTCACGAAATTGTCATGAGGGCCAATACTTGACCGGTATTGTTCAATCGAGATTCCCATACTTTTTTAATTTTTAATTTTTAATTTTTTTTTAACAATTTTATTGACAAGACGATCACTTACACTACTTACATTATTAATTACACTTACATTGTACTTGCTACTTATACTTATACTGATACTTATACTTACACTAATTGTGCATACACTACATTACGATACATGTATTACAATACTATTAACATTAATTTAATTTACGGTTGGCGTATTTACAAAGTTCTTTTCAATTTAAGGACAATCACAAGTGAACATACAGGTCTAAAAATGCTACATTCTTTGGATATTTACTTTTGATATAGCTTAAACAATATTTATGAAATTAAGTATAAGTCTAACCTAAAACAACAGCAGCATGAAAAATTAAAGTAAAAAAGCCCACGTGCGATAAAATTTCGGAAGTTCTTTTTTTGCGGTCGCGATCTCTTTTAGGATTTCAAGTTTTCCCGTGATGAACAGTAGGAAGATTTGAAAATCTAAGATGTCTCCACAAAGGCTTGTGCAGAAAATGTGGTTTGGCTAACAATAGGCAATAATTTAGGACTTGCCAATGCTTTGTCCTATAATGCCAGCCATAGAGTATATGACTTGTCGATAACGTTATTGTTTCATTTGTTTTTTGGTGCCACCAGGCTTGAAACAGAATCCAGAAGTCGAGTATTAGTGTGCAGTTTATTAATAGGTGATGCAATGTTTGTTTTTCTGTATTGCATAGGTTGCATAAGGGGCTCTCTGAAATGCCGTCTCGGTAAAGAGTGGCGCGAGTTGGACGCACGTTATGAATCACTTTATACTGAAACATTATTATTTTAACTTCGTTTGTAACTTTAAATGGCATAAGATAAACGTTCTTGATGGTAGAGATTCCCATACTTACTTTTTCGTTTTGAGATATGCCTCCATGAATTCTCAACAGTGAGAAGTGAAAGCAACTGCTATACAACTTATTTCACTTTCTGGCACCTTCAGGTGGCTTCAGACACTTTAAAACACTTTTAAACACTTTCTGACTTAGTGGTGCAATCCGCACTGATAGATCAAGCCGATAGTTGTTGGCTTGTGAGAGTGCAATGACTCCTTTCAGTGTGGTACAACCTGTACCGAAGATTCAAGCAGTTAAATATCGTTTTTTAAGAGCGTAAAAGCTCTTGCACAAGCTGCACCTATAACACAAGCTGGGTCTGAGTGTGTTGGCTTGTGTTAGGAGAACTAACTTGTGATACGATGACCTGAAAAAAAATTACTTGAAACCGTGCTTATAATCAAGATGGCTGACTCAGACTTGTGCGCCGTACGATACTACAATATTAGACCATGTGACAGGCGCTCGACTCTCGTATACAGATAAATAAATAAATCCGATTGTGCCATAGTGTGGCTACACACATTGTGTAAGCCACACAAAAATCAGTAATGAGGTACATAAACAACAAGTACCCGTGCCAAATATTTTTCAATATTCAACAATCATTTCGTGCTAAAGAATATATATGCAAGAAATGTCATTCAAAAGTCATAAAAAGAGAATTACCATGTCAGGCTGTTGTGAATAATAATACCATCCACATTACAGGCTTCATTAGAAAAACTAGAACAAGTACTAATTGATTCTCAATTTTTGATCCTCTAGAGCTTCTTAATTTTGTTTCTGCTTTTTTCCCCACTGTTTTTTTTTTACGTAAAGTTCCTAAAATTGGAACTTTATGTACTTTTTATAGCAACAAAACATGGCTTAAAGGCTGAGCAAAGAACAACACATGACACATTTAGTTTGCTAGTTTGCTATCTTTTCTCACACGGCTTCATGCTAAACAAACAGGTACCGGCTTGTGATCACTGGGGTATCAAAGATTCTGGAATGCCTACAGAGTGAGCATTACTTCATATATTGGTATACTGATATGATCATTTTCAGTACGACTGCATAAATCACTATTCATTGGATAAGCACCATCAACACCAGTTGAGTTATCCACTTCAGTGTGGTTTATTCAATGCATAATGCCATCCACCCCTTAAGAAAACAGGCCTGATGGACAAAATTCCTAAGGGTTGCATGGAAAATCGCCTAAGAAGCTTAAGTCAATGCCTTTAAAGGATCTAGTTTCTTTAGAACTACAGGTTATATTGATTGCAATATTTTATGCTACACACTAAGAAAATGTGTAAATAAAAACATGAAAAATTTACATAAAATTTGTCCCAAAAAAATGTAGGCAGGAAGACGTGTTGTTAGTAAGCAAAACCTTTATTTAAACATCAGTGTTTAGACCAGATGGACTGATTGGGGACACCAATAAAACAGCAACACCAATTAACATGACACATATTATATGGTATTATATTATACTTATATATATGGTGGTACTTATTCTTTTGGTTACAAAGATTACAGCAATTGCTGTTGTACATGTAGGTTAAAATGTCTGCAAGATCCAATTTTCTTATTTTTTTAATAAAAAATGGGTTAATTGGGGCAATTCCTTTGATTTACAGTAAGTTTTTAGCATAAGAATGGCCCAAGATATCTAACAGAGTGTTTGCTGTAGTGTTTAGTTCTAAAACATGGTAATACAAAGTCACTATTCTGCAGCAAGTGTGTAATTATGGTTTGCTAGTTAAGGTTTTTTAAATTTAATATGAGCCTATAAGTGCCATCCTTCTCAGGGCAAATGAATATGGTAGAAATATATTCCCCTTTCACAGTGAGTTGTTTCTTTGATCACTCCTTTTTTCAGCAATTTATCAATTTTGTTTTGAATGATGTGTTGCTCCTTAAGGGAAAAACAGGCTTCCCTTGGGACAGCCTCTTGCTGCGGGAACCCAGCAGGGAATTCAATTTTATACTGAGTCACACTATCAGCCACTGAGATGAAAAATGTTTCAGTTGGCCAGCATTACAGTCATAAGACACTTTGAGAGTTTTGCTTACCTCAACCTCAACATCAGAAACATGATCCAGATTCTTTACTTTGACTTCCCCTGCTTTGTCTTTGGTTGGAGTTTGTTCGGGGGGCTTGCGTGTTGGTAGTTGTATCTTTAGCCTTCAGGTCTGACAATATCCTCGTCCATGACTTGTGGAAAATCTGTAGTTCCTTGAATTTCTAGCATCAAAAGGCCTGGAGGACAACCCAATATTTGTGGTCACCTTTTTTGTCGATCGGGTTGACTTCTGTCAAATCCTTTACGTGCTTTTGTAAATCATCGCCAAAAAGCCAATCAATGATGGCACGGGATGAGGAGCACAAACGCTTGCAATCATCATGCAGGTCAGGCTTTATCAACCCTCTATGCCAGTGATTAAGCTCAGTCTTAGCATCAGCAAACAGAGTAAAGGCATCAGTAGCCTCTTGAAGTAGCTTGTTTCCCAAGCTGAAACATAGGTCTTTGTTCGATAAGTTTATTGGCCATACCTGTCAAGGCACACATTCCTTTGAATGAAGACATTTGCACTTTTTCCATCTACATCTACATCTACATTTATTAATTGACAATGCTTTCACATCAAGTCAGTAATTGGATAAATAAATTACAATATCATTAATTAAGCAGCAGAGTTAGATAAAATACTTATAAGTTATATGTAATGATTATTAAAATTTAAAATAGTAATGAACATATTTCATTAAAAGTTTTAAAGAAATCTATAGGATATATATATATATACAAGTAAGAAAATAAAACAGCAATCAATTATTTCTGATTTATGAGGCACAGTTATCTCTAAATGATAAGTACTTTGGACTAGCAGGAATGTTACTTGGTAAAGTGTTCCAGTCACTTGCTGTTCTTGGAAGATAACTATAAAGATAATAATCATGATTGCAACTTGGTTGAATAAATGAAATCTTATGAAAAGACCTGGTGAAATACTGTTTAGGTAAGAAATGACTAGGTATTGGAAATGCAATCAAGTTATTAACTGCTAAGTAAAATAAACTCAATTGATGAACTTTATATCTATCCTCAAAGGTATCTAAGTTCAATGAGTTTAACATTTCTGTAAACGAAGAAGTTCTGTCATAATCTTTTTTAATGAACCTGAATACTCCAAGTTCGCTCTAACAATAGTTGAATAAGCTAGGCACTTAGTACTTTCAGAACAGGGATAAAGGTTGCGCATTACAAAGCAAAGTGACCTGTTTGCTTTAGCCACTATATTATCCACATGAGAGTTCCATTTCAAGTCATTAGATAACATAACACCTAGGTACAAATGGGTCTATACTGGGGACAGTTTCTGACCATCAATGTAGTAATCTGTTAACGCTGGTTCTTCCCAGATAATCTCATTGTGTGACATTGAGTCACATTGAGTCACATTAAATTGCATTTACCATATTTTGCTCTAAGGTACTAATTTATTGATGCCATTCTGCCGGATAGCACAGTTGTTCGTGGTGTCAATTGATCTGTATAGTAATGCATAGTCAGCAAATAGCCTTAAAGAGCTATTTATGTTTTCATGAATGTCATTTATAAAGAGTAAGAACATAAGTGGGCCCAAAACTGTACCTTGTGGCACACCAGAAGTGACCTTTGCAAGGCTAGAAGCTTCACCATCCATGACTACACGCTGAAATCTCTCTGTAAGCCATGAATTGATCCAAGTGAGTTTCTTACCCTGAATTCCGTAGTGGTACAATTTGGAAAGTAATATCTGGTGGGGTACCTTGTCAAAGGCCTTTCTAAAATCAAAAATTTGAAGGTCAATTTCTGAGCCATTGTCCAGACCTTTCACAAGGTCTTTGATAGTAGACACAAGTTGGGTTTCACAAGAATGATTCTTCTTAAAGCCATGTTGATTGGAGTTCAAGATGTTCTTGTCCTCAAGGTGTTGCATAATACTCTGATAAATTACATGTTCCATCACCTTACATAATGCTACAGTTGGAGAAACTGGTCTGTAGTTATTATAAGGATCTTGCTTGGTGCTTTTCTCAAGGATTGGTACAATGTTAGCTTTACACTAATCTAAAGGAAGCTGACCTGAAGTGTAAGATTGATTAAACAGGAAGTATACTATTTCAGCAATTTCAGATGCAGTTTCCTTAATAAGTCGAGTAGGTATACATCTTCTTTTGTGAATACTTTTTGAAATTGAGTATTGAGAGTTTCAGCTTCACCAATAGTATCAAACTTCAGTCCTTTATCACTCATTAAAGGTGGAATGCTAATCTCATCCTGTCTCTTAGCCTTTATATATAAGACCAAAATTTCTTTGGTTTATCATCATGATTAGTGTAATGTTTCAGCTATGAAATCATCTTGAGCCTCATGTAATTTCACTTTTAAATGCTTTTGAAATTGACCCTAAGCTGAAAGTCTTTTCTTCTTCCTTAACAATCTTTTTAAATCTATTGTGATCCATGGAGTGTCACTCTGTGTACCCAGTTTCTTTTTAGGAACTTTCTTGTCTAGAATTTCCATCAGACCGGCTTTAATGAATTGCCAATTGTCTTCAACAAAATAATCCATAGGATTTCTAGCAAAGAAAGCTTTGCTAAGCTCTGAAGCATGCAGCCTTACTTCATTAAAATCAGTCTTATTGAATTTGTATACATATCTTGGTTTTTTCTTGTTTATTTAATTGTCAGATTCAGGTCAAATGATACTGCTGAGTGGTCACTTATGCCTTCTGTACTGTGAATATTCATTACTAGGTCAGAATGGCGAGCTAGAACAAGATCTGATATTGATTCTCCTCAAGTTGAAAGTGTCACCAGTTGTGACAAGGCACGCTGGTCAGGGAGCATCACCAAATAGCAACTTGCCGCCCACTTTAATCTCCTCTGAGTTCAGCAGTTTACTTACAGAGAAGCTAAGAATGGTCGCTAAGCTTTACAAAATGGTGGCCACGGATGAGATAAAAGGGGCCGTTTATGCCCTTCGCCCTTTGCGTGGAAAAGTGGAAAATTTTTTTTCAGTTTGAAGAAGAAGTGAGAGAGATTATAACGTCAGTTTTTGAAAAACACTGTAGTGGGCAAGATGTGTTTCAAAAAGTTTGCCACTCACGAATAGAAGTCGGTTCAGTCATCGAAGTGGAAATTTCTATGTTGCTTAAATCTGTGTACAGACGCCTAACAGCTCGAATGAAAGCTAGAGAACCGTGGACGGTAACTTTTATGAGGGACATGCCTGAAGAAATTTTTCTATCCATTATGGAAGTGGTAAAGAAGGCTCCCTCTGCCTTTGGCGTAATACATACAATAACAGATTTGGCATATCAGCTTTCTTACTCTAAGGAGACCAAACTTTTGAGAGATTTTTCAAAGTTGTACAACACTTCCCGAGAAGACGTCATGTCTTACCTCTGCAAGCAAACTAAAGCGCCCAGGAAAGGAAATGTCAAGGTTACAGTCAAGCTGGATAAGCCTTTTGTACTGACATATATGAAGCGGAAACAACATCTGATAGTGAAGTGCCACCAATTATTGTTCCACAAGTTGTGATAATTTTCTTGCCAATTAGAGTTATCATAGCAGCAGTAAAAATCGTTAAAAACATTTGTAATTTTCCGTCTTAATGCTTATAACTCAAAACTGAGTTGGCGACTTCCATTTGTTATACTTAATTATGATCATGTCATGCTACAAGTCTTGGCAGAGTTTTTAAAAGCTTGTCGGTGTAGTTCAGAACCACCATAAGTTTTTGAAAATTGAAGGTTGCTTAATTTCAACCATTCTGACAGAAGTTTGTTTAGACTTTGCCAAATGTTGTTTCATGACATGCTGATTGTAAATCAAGAATAAAAAATAGGACTCACTAAACTCATTTTTGAACTAATAGCCCTAAAAGCTTAAATTAAGGGCTTTTGAACAGGTCATTCTGATGCTATGCTAACCCTTATGGAACAGATGTTGTCTTTAGTTTTGAGTAATGATTGGGCATTTGTTTTGTAGCAATACTGTGGCAGTAAGTGACCCATCAAAATGTAGGGGCTGGAAATTACTAAAAACACTTATGAGCCTCCCTTAGGCACATGCACTCTAACTTAGTGTCTGAACAGAAATGTGTACTATTGATACACACCTGATGCAACAAACAAACAGGAGCATCCACTGGATCAACCCTTGTTTAGTATAAGCACACAAGTGTATAGTATCATTAAACAGGTTCATTAGTGTTTATTAAAAATGTTTCAAGATGGAAATAACAGATGTCCCATTGCTAAAGATATGATAACAATTGTTGAGAAAATGCATAACAATACAATTTTGTGACAACCCTTTCCATTGTTTTACAACTAAAATGGGCCAATACAGAATTTATCCATATAAAATGCCTAATAACTTAAGGGTTAAGATTGTTCTTAACAAGAATGGATTTAAGCATCAAATGCTTCAACATGTAAATAACAAAAATTCCATTGCTTAAGACACACTAACAATTGTTGAGAACTATGAAAACATTACAATTCTGTGACAACTTATTTCACTGTTTTACAACTGAAATGGGCC
>NC_142677.1:9031637-9041637 GCF_964200805.1 Pocillopora damicornis | reverse complement strand
GCATACTTCTGCGCTGTCAAAGCTTCCAATTGTTACATCAAACATACCGTCGTTGTCTTTTTTCACCCAAGGTGATCCGTTGTGACGTAGGATTGATTTTCAGGAGTGCATGATAATATTAGTGTCTTGGTGATCTTGGTGTGTTTCCTGGCGAAGTGGATAGCGTTGGTTTGTAGTTTTTCAGATATGGAAGGGTAGAAGCTTTCGATGTCGAATACGGTGAAGGTGTGTAGGTGCTTGTCGGGAATATTTTTTAATCAGTCTGTACCAAGCACTTCAGTACTAACGTACTGGTGCACTAAACAGATGAAGAACAAGCCGTAATGAGTTGTCTGTACCGAGTGCTGCAGTACTAACGTACTAGTGCACCAAACAAATGAAGAACAAGCCGTAAATAGTTGTCCGTACCGAGTACTACGGTACTAACCTACTAACGCAATAAACAAATGAAGAAAAAATCATGATGAGTTGTCCGTACCGAGTACTACAGTACTAACGTACTAGTGAAACCAAACAAATGAGGAACAAGCTGTGATGACTCGTTCGTACCGAGTACTAAGGTACTAACGTACTAGTGCACTAAACAAATGAAGAACAAGCCGTGATGAGTTGTCCGTACCGAGTACTAAGGTACTAACATACTAACGTACTAAACAACTGATGAACAAGCCGTGATGAGTTGTCTGTATGGAGTACTACATTACTAACGTACTAAACAAATGAACATGCCGTGGTGAGTGTCTGTACCGAGTACTATAGTACTAACGTACAAGCGTACTAACCAGATGAGCAACCTGTGGTGGGCGTTCTTACCGACTACTCCAGTATTAATGCGCTGGCGCCCGTAACAAATGAACTACAAGCCAATGTGAGTTCCCATTCCGAGAGCGTTTTAGACGGCCTCTTATTGACGCAGAGTTCATTGTGAACACGCCGGACACTCAATGTTCACTCACTATCTTTTCCTGAGTTTCCTTTAAAGAGGACACGTGCCCTTTAACTGTTGTCCTCTCATCATCACCATCGTTTCCTTGTCGTTGATGACGCTTTTCTTGAGAAACGGTCGATATCTAATAGCTGCCTCAACTTTCAGTTCCCTTGGTTCCATAATCAATGTTAAGTAGAAAACTTCAACTAGACACTTGTTCCATAATAAGTTTTCCCGTGGCATTCCTCCTATAAACTATATTGGGACTGTAGTTACCACGCCGAAGAGAACGCGTTCAGTTATGCGACATATATTCAGCTATTTTGACCACTAAACCAGTTGAGCCTATACAGCTAGTTGTGCGTTTTGTTTGGTTGGACCATTTTAACTAGTTTTACCATTTTAATTAGTTGAACCATTTCAGCTAGTTTTTCCATTTTATCCAGTTGAACCAGTTCAGTTAATTTTTGCATGTTATCCAGTTGAATAATTTCATCTTGTTTGACCATTCAACGTATCAGTTGTAGTTGTTCAAGGATTGGTATTTATAATGAAAAGCGTAGCTGAATGAACACATAAACACACGAATAGTGCATTAACAACGTTAGCCGGCTAAAGAGTTAGAGAGGAACATCCACGAATGGTCCAATTCATGAAACTACAGATACTAGCGACTGGACCAGGAGTTAACTCATTCCTATCAATTGCTCGCTCAAGCATAGAAAAAGAAGAAATAATCACTATGATATGCGCAATATGGTTTCTCTGAAAATCCACCCTAGGGAAAGTGCAACCCTTAACGAATACTGTGCAAAAACGCCGTAATCTGTTATACCTTTCAAAGCAAAAATATATCACATAAAATGCGTTCTCTTCGGCGTGGTAACTACAGTTCCAATATAGTTTACACGAGGAATGCCACGGGAAAAGTTATCCTGGAACAAGTGTCTTGCTAGAGTTTTCTACTCAGTATTGATTGTGGAACCCAGGGAACTGAACAGAAAGAATGTTGAGGCAGCTGTGAGGTATCGACGGTTTCTCGAGAAAAGCGTCATAAACGATAAGGAAACGATGGTGACAATGAGAGGACAACAGTAAAAGCAGAGCACGTGTCTTCTTTGAAGGAAACTCAGGAAAAGATAGTGGGTGAACTTTGAGTGTCCTGTGTGTTCATAATGAGCTCCACGTCAATCAGTGGTTTATGTTTTACGCTTTCAGATCGGGAACTCACGTTAGCTTGTTGTTCACTTGTTACGGGCGCCAGTGCATTATTACTGGAGTAGTCGGTATGAACGCCCACCACAGGTTGCTCATCTGGTTAGTACGCTTGTACGTTAGTACTTTAGTACTCGGTACAGACAACTCATCACGGCTTGTTCTTCATTTGTATAGAGCGCTAGTACATTAGTATGGTATCCGGTTAGATCGCACCATGGTTAGATCGCTCCCAGTTAGATCGCTCCAACCAAAAGTTAGATCGCTCCACTCGAAAGTTAGATCGCTCCATCAAATAAGTTACTTCGCTACCAACAAGGTACTTCGTTTCATGTTGTAATGTGAAGTATTGCTTAGCAATGATCTTTAAAGTTCATAGTTGATGATGTGTCTTGCGACGATTCGAGTACATTGTATTCACTCTGTCCATCAGATTAACCACCTATATATATATAGGTGACTAGAAGTATAGCGATGATGGAATAAATGATCGTGGTTACACTTCGTGAGACCGTTACATGAGGCTTCATTTGTTCTCTCTGCGTAACTCAGATTTATTTCAAGCGCGCGCGAGCGATATTAATCGATTGTTAAGTAAGATATACACGTCATTTGATGAATTATAAATTTAGATAGCTTAGTTTTGCTACCTTTACCTTAGTTTTCTACATGGAGCGAAGTAACTTATGTTGGGAGCGAAGTAACTTATATTGATGGAGCGATCTAACTTTCGAGTGGAGCGATCTAACCTTTGATTGGAGCGATCTAACTGGGAGCAATCTAACCATGGTGCGATCTAACCGTAATTCGTTAGTACCTTAGTACTTAATACAGGCGCCAATGCGACTAAATTTTTTACTTTGACGCACAAATCCTGAAAATTAGTCGCCAAATTGGCGACTAGAATGTTTCATCATAACCTTACCTAGAGATATAGTAAATTAAAAAGATTTGCAAAGATAAACCGCGGCAAACTTCCTCGTTAAGTTTGTTTCCAAAACGCAGCACGTGTATCTCAATCGATAACTAGACGCCATCTTGGATTCAGGTGAGCTTGAACGTTGCATATCATCCATTCTATTGTCCACTTTGTTATAAAGATCTTTTCCCTAACTTAATTTCTAGAACGATGACAGCGTAAAAAAAAGGTTTGTTTGTCTTTGAAAATGGCGACCAACTTTTTTTGAATCGGCTACCACTTTGAAGAATTTAGGAGCCAAGTGGCTATCAGGAAAAAAAAATTAATTTCACGCCCTGACTCGGTACGAACAACTCCTCATGGCTTTTTCTTCATTTTTTTAGTGCGCTAGTACGTTGGTACCTTAGTACTCGGAAAGGACAACTCATCGCGGCTTGGTTAATTTCATTAATTAATCATTCCTTCGCACAGATGTAATTAAACAGATAAAAGAAAGCTAAAGTTTCAGGCTTATAATGGGCAAGAACAGCATATTGAACAGTGCTAGATACGTACTTTTAGTACTGTAGTACTGATGAATAAACGAAATACTAAAGGAGAGCGTGCTTCATACTTACTGTCAGATAAATAGATAGATCGATAGATAGATGGATGGATGGATGGATGGATGGATGGATGGATGGATGGATGGATGGATGGATGGATGGGTGGATCGATAGATCAACAGATCAATGGATTGATAGATAGATAAAGATCTGTAGATCGATAGATAGATAGATAGATAGATAGATGGATGGATGGATGGATGGATGGATGGATGGATGGATGGATGAATGGATGGATGGATGGATGGATAGATAGATAGATAGATAGATAGATAGATATAGATATCAGAGGATTATGATACTCATCAGGAATATTATGATACTATAGTTGTACCCAATATTGTTTCAGGTTGCAGATCCCTTCTATGTGTTCCAGTTCTGCAGCATTGTTTTATGGTCAACTGAGGATTACTACTACTATGCTCTTGCCATTTTGATAGTCACAGTGGTTTCAATAACAATCACAGTATACCAAACAAAAGTGGTAAGCCATGCACTACTTGTCTTTCCCCATAAACCTGTATAATCCAATGTAAAAAAGCTGTTTCATTGTGGTTGCTAAATTTCAGGCAAGCCTGCACCAAACTGGTTTATATGAAACAAACCATTATGGACTCTAGCTTGAAAAAATCTGGCCTGTGACATTTGTTTGGTGGTTTATGGGTTTGACAAGCCTTTTAAATCAGTTGTATTATAATGCATATAAAAATGTTTTAATTTGTACCTTGCATTATGTTTCTTTGGTCAGGTTATTGAGAATTATGCCACAATTATAGCCCTAATTTCTTTTTTTCTGCAAGAAATTCCCTAGACCTTGACTAGCCAAGGTCAGTCCTTACTGAGAAAAACTGTAACCTCTGTCTTGAGTACCACTATCAGCCTGGGTCTTTTTCTCAGCTGGATCATTTGTAGTGGTTCTAATGTTTGCTCCATTTTTCTTCTCTCTTGGATTTGCAATGGCACATATACCCTGATGCATGATACCATGTAACTTCCCACAGGATGCTATTATATTGCAAGGAGTCTGAGAGAAGTGACATCCCAGCTCAAAATCTATGCACTTTATTTCGGCAAGCATTATTTATTTATAAATCAGAATTAACTTCACATTTACCCAAATTTATTAATAATATTATGCAGTGTTAATTGTGCAATCATATGACTAAGTAAGTTTTTTTTTCAACAGCATCTTGAGAGATTGCAAAGCATGGTGGCAGTGTCAGAGAGAGTCACTGTGCTGCGAAATAATGCAGGTACTCTGTTTAAATGTACGAGAAAGTTGACAACAACCACATTGATTTGGTACCAATAAGTATAATCAAAATGGAATTGTTAGGGAACCAACCAATCAGAGTTGAGCATAATGCTTCAAAAGTTTACCTGAAATTAGTATTCTCTATTTTCCAATTAAATGACTAGCAGTATGTAGTGGAAATATCTTGATCACATCAGCACTGGCTACTTTATGGGACAAGTTAAAAGTTCTTTGATATTAGTGTATTCATCATACTGAATAGCTATAACATTTCCCATGTTTTGTATCAAATAGTTCATAATTTTTTTTAGTGCAAAGAAGTTGCAGACCAAGTCAAACCTATCCTTTTCATAATTTGTTTGTGATGCATTATGAAGTTGAAATTCCTGTTGAAAATTGATGTACAAGGAATTTTTGTCAGGCTCTCTGTGTGGGTAATGTTCGTTAGTTTTCAGGTTGATGGTGACATCTAACAAATTGTCCACCTTTTAGTTGCTCCGTGCTGTAATTCTTAACCCAAGATCAAAGAGAATTTCATAGAAGACTTTTCTGGTTTTGTCATTAGATCTTGTGTTCATGGTTGTAAATTCTGCTCATCTGTTGCAGCTGAAAAACACTTTTGACTGAGGGGCCTATTGCCATTTGCCAATGTTGACAGAGAAACTAAAATTCACCTTGAATTACACAGATCAAATAGATGTATCATCTGATGAACTTGTTCCTGGTGATTTGCTGGTCATTCCACCTAATGGGGCACAAGTTCACTGTGATTCTGTCCTTATTAGTGGTAACTGTATTGTCAATGAGAGCATGCTAACAGGTAAAAAATTAGACAAAAATTATTGCAAATATGGATAGAATATTCTCATTAGTTCCATTAAGGTAAATAGGTTGTGTTACTATGAGGAATGCGTGTAGTAATGTATCTAATGTTTAGGTTAGATAAAAACAATTTTTTATATAGTTAGCTTGAAAACATGCAGCCCAAATGTGAGTTTCACCATAAGTTGGTCCCAAATACTCAACCGGAGACTTAACACGATGTGATTTTTTATCCTTTTAAGCAAAAAGGCTCACAGTACCCTTTCACAATTTTGTAGTTAAAAACGATGTAGCTCTCATTCTTTGCACATTTTCATGTTCTTATTTAGACCTCCCCTCAAAGGAAAAGTGGGTCTGCAACCTGTCTTGGGTCTGCAACCAGTCAATCACAACAACCCTATAATTGACACCAACTATATTTACAGTTATGATGCTTGCATTTGCATTTGCATTTAGATTCTTTGAGCTTCTCTTCAGCTGTGGAACCCTGCACTCTATTTTTCTGGGCTGGGCTTCATCCCTTCCCCTCTGCTTTCGGGGGGCTGATTTGACTTGCCTTTCGAATCTCCAATGGGCACACTTCCTGAAGAGGTTGGTAATGCTGTGTCTCTTGTGCAGCAGGACCATGCCTCTAACCACTCCATCCTTACCTTGAACAAGGCCTAACACCCTTCCCTTCCTCTATTCCCACAATTCTTCTCATTTCCAACAATGAGAACGACCTCCCCAACTGTAGGTGTTGTGTCAAGTTCCTTTTATGGCCAGTGGTTTTCCATTAGGCTGTGGACCTACTCTTTCTTTCATCGCCTCCATGCTTGGGCTTTAGTAAAATCCAATCTCCTTTTCACCCTTGTCAGGTTTTCTCCACCTTCATCAATGTCCTGTATAGAATAGGTATCTCACCTCCACATAATCCCAGTTTGTGACGTTACAACTTCTAAATGGACTACTCTTGAGCTTGCACAAGTGAAACTGATGATGTAACACTTTCCCTGTTTCCTTTGTCATTTGCAGTGGGGGCCTTAAAAGGCAGGGGGCTACTTTGTTTTAAGCTTACTCTGACTCTTACAGTCAAATGAAATGGGCAGGCTAACAATTGTTTTTATGTCATACAGGTGAAAGTGTTCCAGTCACAAAGATTCCATTGCCTTATATAAAGAGATTATCAAACAGTCCTTTGGAACAGAGAGAAGACCAGTATAGCCCAGAACGGCATAAGAGACACACTCTCTTTAATGGCACCAATGTCATACAAACCCGTTACTATGGGAATGTCAGGGTGCTAGCAGTTGTTGTTAGAACAGGTAGATGGACATGTATGAGCTCTGTTTAATGATATTCTATGTAGAAAATGCATGTGAACAGTTTTTAATTTATCAAAACTTGTTGAACCTGTATTAAGTGGAACTGTATTGATCTATGTGATGAAATCCCTACTCCTGGGAAACTTTAAGGATCATTCTGATGCAACTGCTTCAAGGATACAGAGCCAACCACCATCATTTGCTTGCTGAAAGAATGATGTAAAGCTCTCTTCTTCACCTCTTTACACTACAAAGAAGCATAAATCCTTACATTACTTATGGTCCTGAACTTGAAAGTTGTAGAATGTAGAAAGTATTGTGTTCTTATTTGTTTACCATGTCTAACTGTCATTATATGTACCTGCAAAAGAAATAAATATCCTACAAAAGTTGACATGTTAAACTTTGCAGAAGTACCTGAATATTCTTTTCTTCTCTATATGGCAAAGTGCTCTTACAAAGACACTGGCAGACTTGGGTAGTATAATACATGAAGTATAGTGTTCATGCATGTCAAATTTTGACAACCACACTCACTCTGTCTAATTTTGAATCTTCAGGATTCTCCACAACCAAGGGTGGCTTAATGCGTTCCATTCTTAGTCCAAAACCAGTTGGCTTCAAATTCTTCCGTGATTCTATGCGTTTTATTGGCCTTATGACAATTCTTGGTAGGATCCATCCTAATATTGCATTGTGCTGTATGAAGTTTTTGGTTGATCTCTGCTAATGTCTATTGTAGGAAATCTCTATGTTTAAGCATCAGTTCAGGACCTGCTCATTGTATATCTACTTAAATTATTCATAGTGGGTTTAAATTGTTAACTTTCATTAAATGTTCCTGCAGGAAGCATGCTCAGCAATGCAAGCTCTTTTTTGAATGACTCATACACATGTACTTTCTTTTGTTTCAAGATGATGCATCAATCAATTTGAAGCTTCAACATCCTTGCTCCGGTGAACCCCCGAAGTCCTTAAACTTTTTAAAATTGGTTTGTTAAAATTCCTCCCCCATGGTCCAAAATTGTGCTCAAATGTGTTACCAAAGTGCTGGATTTCAAGGTCAATTTCTTTGTTAAGGCAAGATCAGTGACTGTGACTTTCTTGTATACCTTTCCATCTTAGCCATTTGCTTGTGAAAGTGAACTCTTTTCCTTTAAATACTGTAGTATTTAACAATAAATAGTAATAAGATAGACATTTATTCCATTGGAATGACCAGACAGTTCAGGTTCAAATTTCCCACCCCATGCAAGCAAGGTTCAAATTCCCTGCCCCCCCATGCATGGAGGGTGGTCAACAGTCAAGTGCCTGTGGGTCGCCAGGAGATGGTTGAGGGGATGTTGAAGCTTCAACCTGATCAGCACATAAGAGTGAGACAGTTTTACCTTAGATGATGGTCACTGCTGGACATAACTTTTCCAGGCTCATAAAAAGACTAAGATGAATGAATGATGTTTACTGTTTATTGATGTATGATAACTTACAACTTTGTTTTTCTCAAAATTTTAGCAATGGTGGGATTTTCATACAGTGTGTACATCTCAGTGGTGAATGGGGTCAGTGCTGTTACATAAATTATACCTTTTTAGTAACCTATAGAGCAGAGCATGTTCTCTATAAATTTCATAAATTCAGCCAACAAGGGGGTTAAGGCTTGACTTGTTAATTTCTATCGACCAAAACCTAAGGTTCTACAAGAGAAAACAATAGCAAAACTTCTCACTTCAGTTGAAAAGGTTGTAATCACATAGAGCAAGATACCAGAATCTGCCATTCATTCTAGTGCATTCACCTGGTATCACAACACTCAGCACCCTTGGGAACACCTTGTCCCAGTCTGTCTTTGTCTAACAGAGCCTATAGCCTTGAAAGTAATTCTCATTTCAAATCATTTTTCCCTTCACTGTTTTTGCTTTAATGAATGGATTAACAGATGCAAGACTTCTGTTAATAACTTTTTCAGTTAGATGTAGGAACAAAAGTGATTAAGAATTCTCAAATGGCAAGCTATAAGGTATTATCAATTTAGAGGAAACCAATGCATTTTTTTGCGCATCAGATGTCTGTTGGGAAAATTTTGGTGAGATCTCTAGACATCATCACTATTGCTGTTCCACCTGCTTTACCTGCAGCAATGTCCGTGGGGATTGTTTATGCTCTACAGAGGTTAAAGAAAAAACAGATCTACTGTATCAATCCCTCAAGGTGCATTTAATTTCTGTTATAGAAACAATAATCGAATTGCAATATTTTCTATGAAAGAAGTGATGTAAATTCAGATTATATTCTTCAACAGATCATTCATGGATGCCATTAATCCTTCCAATTGATACTATAAAGTCCTGATAACTCGAATCAGCAACAGAAATTGAGAATTTTTTAAATAATTAAATGTTATAGTTTACAATTTTGGGAGTTAACAATGCTCTACTTTTTAGTAAATTTTATTACAAGGCTGTTTGAAGTCTGAACCAATCACTTCTTTCATCAATAGAAATACTCAAATGAATAGTTTTGTTTACAGAGCCTCGTTTCCATATTAGAGCTGAGGGCAAGTGAGTAATGGGTTCAATTTGGAGGTGTCTGCATATTTGGAGATTGGAAACTTTTTTTGTGGTTACATACAGCTCCTTCTAGGTCGTTACTGATGAGGGAACCTTTTTTTGCAATTAGTTGGAGAACCTGGAGTACTGTCTTTTAAGTATTGTCAGAGGCCACACTTCTCAGTACCTGGTGAGAAGTATGTGGAGCACATATTTCACCAATGAGCTATGTCTTCCAGGTTTGTTGAGACAACCAAGAAGGAGATTTGGGTGATGTCCTTTTCTCACTATCATTTTCCCTTCTTTTTATGGGAAACCAAATTAGATGTTTGTGTTAGACGGACAAGTCTCACTCCCTTTGTATAGTCCATTGATATTAATTAACCCTATGTGCTTGCTTTGATTT
>NC_142677.1:8929137-9026637 GCF_964200805.1 Pocillopora damicornis | reverse complement strand
TGTGTGTCGTACTCTTGGTGCCCCCAATATGGATGTTTATGTAAAAGGTGCTCCAGAAACTATTACAAGTCTGTGCCAACCACAAACAGGTTTGTACCGGTAAAGGCACCATGAAAGTCATTGTTAACTTCACTATTGGCTAGTTTAGAAGTGAATAGCACGCATATTTACTTCCGAGCCGCCGACGAGACAAAATCGTACTTCAAGAGTTTAATTCCCGACCTGTTTTCGGTATATTGAAAGAAATACACTTATTTTTTGGTATCTCCAGTAGTTGAATAATTGTTAAATATCACCTGGAGCATCTTAAAATTTGCTTCAAATAGACTTGAACCTACTACCTTCCCGAGTAGTACTTCGGACGCGTATTATCACCGAGTTATAGGTTAGAGAAGACTCGCGGCAAGCTTTATTTTAACTGGGTTTAAAATCTTGCGTGAATCATGTGGGAATGTCGTCATGTGATGCTTATGTGCAATGATGATGTATATAAAGAGAGTAATTTTTAAGCTTAGTTATCTATGGGAAAGCAGTACCCTTCAGTAAACGACGCAGGCATAGTATGATGAAAAAAAAAAATTCCGAGTGCTCCCAACAGGATTCGAGGCAACGACCTTCGGAGAAATACTTCGAATGCTCTACTACGCAATTACAGGAGACTTGATCCAATCTAGGCTGTTTAACTAGATCCATGGTGACAAACATTCTGTGTGCTGCTAGAATAGGAATTTCTAGATGTGATGATATAAATGAAGGTGGTAAATTTCAAGCCTGGTAATTTAAGTGAAGGAAGATTTTATTAAGAAAATTACACAGGCATACTTTGATTAGGGAAAAAAATTTCGAGTGCTCCTGTTAGGATTCGGACCTACGACCTTGCGATTTAAAATACTGTGGACGCTCTGTCACTGAGCTATAAGAGACACGCGCAAACTCGGCCGTTTAATTAGGTCTATGGTGTTAAAGTTCCTGCGATGGGTGGTATTTTGTTTCTTTCGGTTACAACCAGGCACCTTTTTAACTTTCATAAAGGATTCTTCTGTTCATCTTTCCATATTCAGTTGCTTTTACGCATACAGATAACAAAGATCACCACATGCAACAGAAATCAGGAGATTTTGCAGCATTTGAAATTTAGGATCAGGATGTTTTGCCTGAAAAAAGCACTTTGGGAGGCTTCTATGGTGACATGTCATAATTGGCTACTCGTACTTTGGCGGGTTAAAGAAGTCAGTTTCAAAGCGTTTTTCTTTTTTTAATATCTCGCACGCATTTCAAAATTTTACCATACGTTTTCTTTAAAACTGTAATCAAAATAATATAGCTTGGTTTGACGTCAAATAATAAATATTTCGAAGAAATTAGCCTTTGAAGATGTCAAAGGAAATTGGTTTTGATATTTGGTTTTATATCTAAGGAATTATGTCAAATGCAGGGTTTGCCCATTTTGACGAAGCCTAATGTTGGTAAACTTTTTTGGTTAGTTCCAGGAGATTTTACCAATGTTCTGCAGCACTATACCACGAAAGGTTACAGAGTTTTGGGTTTGGCATGGAAACCACTGGATTCTAAACTGTCATGGCATCATGTCCATAGAGTTACACGGTAATGACATGGTGGGGGTAACTATCCATCAAATAAATTTAATGTTTAGCGTGCAGCTAAAACTATTGAGGTGCCAGAATTCAGAACAACAATTTGACAGCTTGATTTCTTATAGGGATCGAATAGAATCAAACCTGCAATTCCTGGGATTTTTGATTCTTCAAAACGCAGTGAAACCCCAGAGTTATCCTGTTATAAGAACGCTTCAAAATGCAGATATCAGAACTGTAATGGTGACAGGTAAGACATACATCTCACATAAACATCTCTCTTTAGACATAAAGCTACTGTCATTGTTATTGTTATCGCTGCTAAGGGCTCCAGTACCAGCATTTCATCTTGTTGCTGTTCAGGACCCACTTTGCTTCATATTTTTTGGTAGAAAAGGCCAGTGCCTTCCCTTCATAATTTTCATATTGTAGCTATCCATTTTACAGCAAAAGTTAGTCCGACGGGCTGTTTGCAACCTCTTGTTACTCTGTGTAGTTCAAACCTGCACCTTTATATTTATGAGCATGTGGATACTCTTTTCAGTGGTTTTGCCACTTTCATGATAGTCTACACAACTCAAAGTAGACAAGATTTGACTTTGCTATGGGATTTATTGTGAAAGCGAAGAAATGAAATATTTTAGGAATATGGTTAGCCTGATTAAGTTAAGCCCATGTAGAATTTGTCATTTTAGCCTGGCTCAGTGAGAGTGAAGTACAATGATCACTATATGGCTTTCACAACCTGTTACTTACAACAGTGTTTGGATTTGATCTGTTTTTCATCATTGGTTAACAATTTTATACAAGAGAATATAATTATATTCTCTTGTTTTACATGTATATTTTGATTTTGATGTCTGAACCTCACTCAACTGACCCTGGTTTACCAAAGCAAGGGGCCGTGATTGATGTACTCTACTAGCTCTTGATTTCCTTTAGTTTTGAGAGCTACCCCAAGATTGATTTGTTGTAGGTGATAACATGTTAACAGCTGTGAGCGTTGCTAGAGACTGTGGAATGATTGCACCTACACATCAGGTATATGCATTTATATAATAGGCTGAGTTATGTGCTCATTTTGATTGGTTCTGAAGTATGATTTATAGGAGGACACATGCATAGGTGACTTCATCGTTGACAGTATTTTTGCTTCTTTACATTCCATGTTGCCGTGGGTCTCTTCTGTGATAGATTACAGAAAACTTTGACCGAGATGTAGTAAGAACGTTAATAACGCACCGGGCTGCGCCTTTTGTGTCGCTTTTATGTTCTTTCAAAATTTTGACGTCATCTGTGACCTTTTACTGAACAGGCGCAAGGGAACATGGAATATATTTGTTAAATACTTGAATTCATCACCATTTGTCAATAGGAAAAACTAAGCTGAACGGTGAGGCTCTTATTGTGGTTTTAACATTTATATTTTACGTAACAAGTCGTTTTCCAGACGGAAAACTACTCACAAGTGTATACAGAAAACCTACACACACCGACCAGTATCTCGTCTATGATTCGCACCACCCACAATCTGTTAAACGCGGTATTGTCAAGTGTTTACATGATCGAGCTGAACGCATCATCACCAAGCCATCCGAAACAGCTCAGGATAAAAAACAGCTCTCGTCGCCAACGGCTACCCTCCGTCCTTCTTACAGAAGGTGACCAAAACCAGGAATCCAACACCAGAGAGGGAAACAGCAGAATTCAAGTCCACCGCAGTGCTGCCATACATCAAAGGAGTCTCAGAACCCCTCCGCCGCCACCCACACCGACAAGGAATACGCACCGTCTTTAAATCCGACACCACATTAAGATCTCGGCTGGTCAGACCAAAAGACCCCGCTGATCCAAACAAGCAAGATGGTGTAGTCTACAAGATACCATGCATATGCGGCAAAGTCTACATCGGGGAAACAGGACGACCCATGCAAGAAAGAATGAAAGAACACGACAGGGATATACGACTCGCACGCACTCAGAATTCCGCGGTTTCAGATTATGCCAACGGAACCGGACACAAGCCATTGTGGAACGAAAGCAAGCTTATTGACCGAGAAAGCCATTGGTACGCAAGGAAAGTGGAAGAGGCAATTTAAATAGAGTCAACTTAAATAACATAGACAGGGACAACGTGCTACCTATTGATTTACATTAATAGGTAGCACAACATTAACTTAAGAAAGTGTTAAAACTCTTTTGTGAATTGCTCTTTAGGTTGTCGAACTAACTGCTAAGCTGAGTGAGGACCACTCTCACGAAATTCATGTCAATTGGTGTGTTGTTGGAGCTGTTCAAAGTCGCAGCCATGATTATAAGACTGAGGTACTGATCTATTGAGAAATTATGGAAGAAAGGTTTATTCCACAGCGTTTTGTTGTCATCGTGAGGTCAAGGGCAGATGCAGTACAAAGAGGCGACTTTTAAAGTAGACTGGAGTTGAAAATTAAAAGAAATTCCAGAAAGAGTAAGGGTGACTACATACTCTCCATCTTTGCACACTCAGTTCAGGTTCATACTTGTGGTAAATGGTAGTGCTGTTAGGGGTTCTGTATGTTATGGGCTTGATATAGACTTTAAACTTGATTCTGGGAGCTCAGTTGAGTAGGGGTGTAGAAAGCCTTGTCAGCCAAACAGTCGCCTTAGACAGTTCGAAAAGCCGCAAAACTGTTTCAGTTCAGCACTCTCAATCCCTACGGTATCAACGAACGCTTTTCTTTAAATTAATTAATTCTTGTTTTTCGCATTACTATGTTCCCACCGATGGGGTGGCTCCATTTTCTGTAGATATGAACCACACACTACTCATAATTTTTCGCTCTGACATATAGCTTATACTCTTAATGCTAGCTTTAGAAACTCTCAATGGTGTGTTCTGTCACACGTGTCACGCGTCTAGCGTCACAAACATAGTTAAGCATTGTATTTCATCGCAAGGTATTAGGGTGTTGATTTTCCATGTTATTGTCGGGGATTGTAATTGTCGTGCCCGCCGGCTTTCTCGGTTCACCACGAAATTTTACTTTGAATAAATTTGGTTACACTGTGATGAAGGGCCTACGTCTCGTTTGCTGAGGGAAGCAAGCTAATGGATCAGGCTTCGAAGGATCAGAGCATGGTGGCCATTTTACATTATCAACTCAGTTATAAAACCAACTTACGTTACAACGGTTGCTTTGTTTGGCTCTATCTGCACTTGGTAATGTCATCATGATGGATAATAACTGCATACTCAAACCTAAATGCACTGACATTATTATTTTGTGTGCTTTACTAGCGTAATTACATAGATGGAGGAAGAAGATGTATTCACGTGGCAGTTTCAGGGAAAACATTTGCTTTAATCAGAATTCACAAGCCTCGGCTATTTAACAAGGTGAACAATGTTACTCTAGACAGTATACTCCACGAACACAAGTGAGGTCGCAGAAAACTGAAACTAACAATTATGTCTAAAATAGTCTTTGTCCCACGTTCATCACAAGACGAAAAACAACGTTCTCAATATTAGAATTGTTTCCAAAACTGTCCAAAGCTCTTACCCGTTTGCCCGCTTGGCAAACGAATCACAGCACAGGTTTCACATCATCATGTCTGCTTGCGCTGTCAGCTATATAATAATTATTTGTTTTGGTTCCCAAGACAAACAGCTGTGAAAGGGTACATGCAGGCACATATTTAAGGGTTTATTCAACAGCACCCAAAACAACATTACAAATGTGATATGTAAATTTACCCAATATTTAACACGGTGAACATACAGTGACATCATAACCAAATTGTCTCAACTAAATGAGTTTCTCTATTTTCTTAAAATTAAGGTCTCCCAAACTAGCAGATATCGGCTTCCTTTCGTTACCTTATACCATACATGATTTGAAGTTTTTCATTTTTTGTGTATAATTTGCATTAAGTTGCTTATGTCAGGAACTGTATTTGCTCGAATGTCACCTGACCAAAAGACACATCTTATTCAAGGGTTGCAGAATCTGAAGTAAGTAATGCTGTAGCAGAGTTAGGGAAAAAAGAAGCCTCACTTTTCTCTGTTCTGTTGTAAAGCACGCAGGAAGAAGTTAGAGCACAAAAGAACTGTAGGGGGAGTCACAAGACGTAGTTGTTTGTTTTCCCTACTTCTTTTGTTACGCTTTCTGAATGCTTTACAAGAAAACAAGCACAGTCGAGGTTTTGTTTGTTTGTTTTTTTACGATAAAGAATACATTAAATTCCCCACTTATTTGTATAATTTTCAAAACGAACTCTATTTTCCAGAGGAACGGAGATGGCGTGAGCGTGCATATGTTCTCTAAATTTTTAGAATATCTGGTTCGAAAAATACATTAAAAAAGAGGGGTCTTCTTTGTGAGATATAATTGACCAAACTAACCCCATTTATTAATCACGCGCGTCATTACATTGGTTCACTGTACATTTTGCGATAGTTGGAAGCAAAGGTTAAAGTAACACTTGAACAAAACTTTACAGGCCGAAAGTCCCGATCGTATAGAACGATTTGATATATTTGATGTGAAAAATCACGCATTTTTAAACTAGCTAATTGCATGGAGCGAAGAAGAATTAAGGATTAATTTCACGGGCTGCGCGACTCATGCATTTTCTCTATACTTCAGAAAACACGTGATGTTAATCCTAAATTTTACCAGGACACAAGTGATTTCTTGTTTACAATATAGAGGCCAAAGTTTTCTTTCATGAAGAAGATCAAGACCGCACGTTGTTACGCACGTTCGTAGGAAGCCATTGTTGGGGCAAATTTTTCCCTTCGTTTTCGTTTGCTCACTTGTCATCGTAAACCTTTTTTTTTCTTTTCGCTCTTCTGTTATTTGTTAATTACGCTGCTTTGTTACGTGCTGTATGTAAATTTAGTTATATAGTTTGTTGTCTCCAACCACCAATGGCAGTTATTCTCAGCATTTGGTAAGCGGCCTCATTTTCATTTGATTTCGTTTTGCAGTGGCCTTTTGGTAGTTTGTCTGATTTGTAATTATTAATTTTTCGCTCTTGAAGGAATTTGCTTTTTTCTAACGTTATAGTAAAAACATTTGCTGAGACATCGTGTTGTGTTTTCTTCGAATTGGCCCTTGCCTGTTCAGCTATTACAGTGTTCAGTTAGTGTATTAAGTGAACTGTAAAACGCACAAATCAGCTGATTTTTGCACAATAACGCCAAAGCAATGAAGGCAACCTAGTTGAAAACAGTTGCCGTGAATAAAATGATAAAATTTTTTAGGCGAAGTTAAGCCTTTTTGAACATTGTCTAAACTTTGGTAATTTCTTAGGGCAATTACCAAAATTAACGAAAAAAAACCCCGCTGTCTCAGCCAATCAGCTTTAGTAATTTTGCCCTCTATGTTATGAAGGTCAGAATTTGCATCCACGAGTACTTTTCCAATTTAAAGGGGGGTAATTTGCTAACCAAAATTTACGTTTAAGGGGGAAAAGACCATTGTACTTTTTTACATGGTTCATTGCGCGCATCTATTCGCCTGATAACGTAACTGTGGTATAAAACCGTAACTTATTGCCCAGTGACAGCAAGGATCCAATAGTTGTTAATTAACTCTTGATATGCTGTTTTTTTGTCTTAAACGTAGTTACTGTGTTGGGATGTGTGGAGATGGAGCTAATGATTGTGGGGTAGGACAACAACTCTGATGATACTGCATGATAATTGATAGATAGTTATATCAGTACTAGAGATGTAATGTAACAATTAGGATTGATACGAAAATTGAATGGAAGAAAAAAGTGGCATAAGGGTTTGATGACAATCTCACACCACTGGGGTTTAAAGAAACAATAATCGCAAAAAAATGCGCAATTCTTCGAAGCATGTGGATTTTGTTGTGCCCTAAAGTATTTTGTATTGTTTGTGTAGGCTCTTAAGGTGGCACATGCAGGAATTTCATTGTCACAAGCAGAAGCATCTGTGGCATCTCCATTTACTTCAAAGGTTTGTTTAGACTCTATTACCCCTTCGTAATTCGCTCTGGCTAAAGACTAACAAACGAAACGTCGGCTTTGGAAACTCTCTACGGTGGCCAATTTACATTGTCAACTCAATTGATAAAACCAATTTATCTTGTAATACCCCTGGCTTTCTTTAGAAACTTACCCCATTAAATAATATCGTTGTACGAGAGAACGCGGCTCTGCAACAAAGAGCATGGACAGGCTTCTTTATTTGTGTCTTCTAGTATAGATCATATGTTGTTTAGACAGACGTTTGCGAGTTCAAAAGAAGCGGATTAAGGTATGAAAGTTGCCCAAAACACAGATTCGGGGGGCTACAGTTTGCTTGCAACTTTGTGAGGCATGAAATGAAACCGGATGAACACCATACATTTTCGCTTTTATTAAGATATTTTTGAAACATTAACAAAATTCAGCTTAGAAGATACCTGAGAAAAATCACTGAAAAGCACAGAAATGGAAGTTAACCAATGAACATTATTTTTATTTAGATTCCACATATTGAATGTGTACCTGCTGTAATAAGGTAAATGCTCAAAGTTGCTATTGCATAATCAGTAAACTCTTAAAACCAACATTCCATATTCTCCAGAAATATATGATAAAGGTAATGTCTTAATGTTAATACCTTAATGTTAATGGAAGTATCCTTGCGTGAGATGTCGGCCCTAAAATTGTCAACTATAAGAGTTTGTGTGTCTGTTTGGTTTTTTTTTTCAGGGAAGGCAGAGCAGCTCTGGTAACATCATTTGGAATTTTTAAGTACATGGCTCTTTACAGTATTGTGCAGTTTGTCTCTGTTCTCTTACTTTATTCGGTATGTGCCACTTATAATCTTTTTGTCAATTATTTTTCTGAAATTAGGTCTCTTGAAAGCACAAGTTGTGTTTGTGAACGGCAGCCAGGCAATTTTGATAACTGGAAGAAATTTAAACTAATTCATTTCTATTCATTTTTGAATGATAAACCATGCTTAGAATATGTGTTATACTCGAAAAATTTGTTCCACCCCCAAAAATTAGCCAGATTTCTTTCAATCATTCTTATTCCATGTGTTGCCTTGTTTTCAGTTTGTAACAAAATACACCTGAGTTGATTGTCGTCCATCCTAAAAACCATGAACACCTGAAACATTTAAGAAAATCTTGGGTTATGATCAACCAGACTGGAGTTCAGGAAATTAAAAGATGCACAAAATCTTCACAGTTGATGCTTACAGTTGTAGTTCTCTCTTGAGAAAAAATGGCAATTTGAGATTATTTCTGGTTTTTGCGGGTTTTGAGTTTTACATTGATTGTAGTGTATTGAATGGTAAGTTGGCTAGAGTACCCGTGTCCCCACCGATGAGTTGTCGGCCCCTTCGTCGGAATTTTCTTTTTTTCCTAGTAACTTGGTTGAGTGAAAATTATCTTAAAAAGAGTTTAAATCTATCCCATCTCGGCATGTTTAATGGTCCAATTCCTCTCACCTTTTCCTTATCCTCGCATTTGAGGAAAGTTTAGGGTAAGGTTAGTGACAAACACATCCTTAACTAAATACTACAAGAAGCTCAGAGTATTTTTTCTGTCATAAATTTGCACATGTAAAAAATCACCTTTGATGTAAGTTTCTCTCTTTTTTGTACAGATTTCTTCTAACCTTGGTGACTGGCAGTATTTGTACATTGATCTAGTCATTATTACAAGCCTGGCTCTTGTCAGTAAGTTTATTGCCCTTCGTGTTTTAAGCTTTGGATGATGGTTTCTTCAAATGAATTCCATCAGTTTGCTTTTTAAATAAGTATGGTCCGCTTGGGAGATAGTAATAAATGACACATTTGGTCCCCTTGTGCCGTTTCAGAGAAGGGGCTTTTCACCCTAACATGCTTGCGCACAGACAGTCCAGTTAGGGGCCTTTCGCGGACAGGTTCTTTTGGATCGTCCATTTCTAAAATGCCGTACAAAGCCTCGATTTCCTAAAGGGGAGACCCATTTTAGGAGAGATCCATTCAGGCGTCTTTTTCTCGCATGGCCGTATACATAGATACCTTTACTAGCCATAGAGGCGTTGTCAGTGGATGTTGAGGTAATCCCATGGGAGTGGGTGTGTGCATATTCTCCAAGGGTCCTGATGCAACGAGTGCGCTACTAGTTGATATAATCGAACCAGTCTCGATTGTCGCTAGTTGTTGCCCCATATCATTATCAACTATGGCTTTCGATACTGTTTAGTTTGAAGCCGTCCCTGATGAGAATGTTCCACGGCCCTCTTGAACAGTGTCATTTATCAGCGTGGACTGCAAGAACGACAGTTTTCTGAAGCAGTTTTCCATCACCTCTATCAGACAGTTTGGACGTCGTCAACAAAGCATATAAATGTGAATGAAGTCTGATAATTAAGGTCGTGCAGAACTACTTTCCAGGTTCTACTTAGCAGTTAGCAGAACTATTTAAATTTCTTTTCTTGCCACGCAAACCTACCCCTCTTACCATCGTGGGCTAAAGGTCAGCCACAAGTGCAGTTACTCGGTCCCTGGGCAGGAACTGCGACACGGAATATTTTGTCGTTGCCATTTACGCCTTAACATACGACAAACTTTGCATTCATTAACATCACTTATCCTAACATTTTTAATTGTAGCGCAGTTAATACATCTATTCCTAGGTTATAGAAATAAACCCAGTTCCGACAAAGTGATCAGTAATTGATGAAGACGGCAGTATTTTTGAGGCAGTATTTTTGAGGCAGTGTCTTGGACTTTTCTTGTCTCTGCGTTACCGCTTCGCCTCAAAATCCCTATACTTTTCCTGACACGGTGAAGGCTATGTGCTAAAAAACCCATCATGTTTCTTATTCGAGACTTTCGTCGGCGAGGTATTCAATATGAGACTAACTCGCCTCGTAACACGATGTTTTTCTACTCATTTGAAAGTCTGGGCTAACTCTACCGAATTGTTGTTATTTCCCGCAAGAAATTTGATAATCAACAAATTTAAACCATGGTTAATTTTGCATAACCATGGTTTCCAATTTGTCTTAGAGAAATTGAAAACAATGCTTAAGCAAAATTTGATCTTTTAACTTTTGTTTCTTGTCTTTTTTTAGTGGGTAAGACAGAGGCGTATCCAATGTTGGTGGCTAAGAGACCTGGAGGAAGTCTTATGTCTCCAATCGTTCTTTTTTCACTGATATCCCATATTGCTGTACAAACTGTCGTGCAGGTTGCTGGATTTTATTACGTACGGTCCCAGTCATGGTAAGATGACAAATAATTTATCGTTAATTTAGGCTTAACTTGTGGATTTCTTTAATTTTTTTTTCAATCTGCCAAAGGAAATCTACTCGATTTGTTGGAAACTTCAGCAGATATGAAGGTTTCTTCGTGCGATTTCTTTTGCAGAAATTTACCTGTGGAGATCATTTTCTTTTGTGCTTCCCTCTCTTAGACACCTGTTATATCAGGAATGCTTATCTGCTTCTAAACTATGCACTCCTCTGTGCTCTTACATACATCATGATGGCCAGTCTTTTGTTCAATTTTTTGACAGCTATACTTCCTTTTATCGCTCATTACGCGTAAACTTACATTTTTCCAGGATTTTGCAGTTCCTCATTTGCCTCTAATGAAAATTCCTTTAGTTGGATGTGCGTGATTAAAAGCTGTGTACTTTTTTTCTAGGTATAGCGCCGTCCACGTCACTGAAAAGAATGCTACATATGTGAAATGTCATCAGAATGCTGTTTTGTTTGCACTGTCTTCTTTCCAATATATACACTTGGCAGTAGTCTTCTCTGGTGGAGCCCCTTATCGTAAACCATTTTATAAAAGTGGTATGTAAGATTCTTCACTTATCCGATGAAACACGTGTCGATCGAAGTCGTTCAAAATTCATATAATGGTCATATCAAAAGTAACTTGAATCTTGTCAGGAGTAAAACTTAGTTTTCAGTTTATTTTGCTTCTCTTTCCAGGATATTTTCTATTGGTCGTGGTATTTCTAACCCTGTTTACAGGATTTTTAGTTGTTCTTCCAGGAGAAACGTTGCAGCTTTTTTTTGAGGTAATGTATTTTCAGTCAAAGTTAATTTTTTAATTTTTATATTGAAAGTCACTTTATGGGAATAATTGCGATTGTAAATAAGGAATGTATACTTGACATACTTACTCATACAATTCAGGTGCTGATGTAATAGGGAACTGATGTAGTAATAACGCCTTCATTCTGTTTTTCTGTTAATAATACGCCAAATTATGCACTATAGTACACCTTGTCGATTATTAGCATTTCCACTGTCTGGTTGTCAGTTATCAGGTTTTTATGACAACCTTTAACTGTTGCATCCTATTGCTTTATTCACATTACGTGAGGTGTACTCGATGATCTGGTTCTGCTACCTCGATTTTCGAGTTAGTATTGATTACAGCGGTACTTTTACTAGCAAACTGAAGATGTGAATATCTGTGGGCCTTGCAGAGGTCCACCAAAGATAGTCACCCTGTTATTAAGGAAGTGTCAGATCTGAGGGGCGCCAATCTCCAGACATGCGTTGCCTTTTGCGGGTTGAGTTAAAAACTAATCAAGCTATTATTAGCCTCATGACACTTTTGACAAATCTTTCTTATGAATTATTCGGCCTCCTCTTGCATTCTTTAAAAGAGAAATAACCGCACATGCGTTAAGAGACGAAATGCAAAGGGTAGCTTTGAGGTCGGATTGCTATTGCCCGTGTTAATAATAAAGATTTTTTTTAGTGAAGAAATGTAAAATGGTTTCCGTGTTTACATAGCCTGATGTAAACACGCGGGAGGTTGGGAGAACACGAGATAAGCGTAGGAAACCACGACGCGAAGCTGAGTGGCTTCCAGCTTATCGAGTGTTCTCCCAACCTCCCAAGTGTTTACATCAGGCTATGTAAACACGGAAACCATTTTACATTTCTTTTATAAAATAACTAATGAAAGAGGAATGAAAACCGTGTTTACATACGCTCATGTAAAATGGTTTTATGGCCAATCAGAGCGCGCGTACTATTTGAATTATTTTATAATAATGTTTGGTGCACACTAGGATGTACACTAAGTAAACCACAGCAGTACTTACAGTGCACCACTTTCAGAGCTCCGTGGCTGTAGTAATTCGTTGTTTGACATTCTCTAAAAATCAACTGAGTAACAGATTGTTTGCCCGATTGATTGATTGATTGATTGATTGATTGATTGATTGTTGTTGTTGTTGTTGTTTTTTTTTTTTCAGCTAGCAACGATCCCAGATAAAATCTTCAAGTGGACGCTTCTTGGTATTGCGGCATGCAATTGTCTCATTTCTCTTTTCATTGAGGTTAGTGGAAAGTCATCTACTGAATTTGGCTGTTTGTTCGATAAACCAGACCAGTTCGTTTTATGAACTGCTACAGTTATTCTTGTACCACGCCATCCTTACCCTCCATGGACGAAAAAGGGTCCTTTGGCGAAGCCTAAGCCATCCCAGTTTCAAAAAGTTTGCATTTTTCTGGCAAAACACTATTTCAAACTGCTAAGTTCAATAGGAAGTGCATATTTTACTCTCACTCTATAATGACACTGTAAAACGATTGAAATCGTATCACTTGTATTCCTCATGTATGTTTAATTAAGGGAAACCGACAGTACTGGTCTAGCATTCATAGCTTACAATAGCAATTTATTTAGTAACATAGTAAAGTTATCACCCTCTCAGTATCTCAGTATATTGTGCGATAAAATCCACTGCTTATTCATACAAATCAATTCCATAAGTATCAGATGGGGCGAGTGGGTTTACTGATTGAGCGTGTTGTCGGGTGATACTCCTTTGCGATATCGACATCATGGACAGTTATTAGTGACGAGCTATTATTAAGAGGACAAAGCGATGTATCAAATCCATTCTATTCTCAAAAGGCAAAACTGATCAATAATTCAGTTATGTTAAGTGCTCTAGTAAGTTCATGATTACCTATGTTCCTCATCTCCTCATCCAGATTTGCACTTTGGTCTGCTTTTTTCTTTGCAAATCGGGGGTTGGGGTCATACGTCAGTTTGCTATTTCTATTCAAGATTCTTACCTTTTTCCAAAGTCTGAAACGGGTCAGAAAGCACGTTGTAACAATTCTCAAAACTTTCCTCTATAATCGCTCGATTGTTTCAATTTGAGCCGACATTTTAACAAGATAGCCCCCTTGCAATCTTTCTTAAGTAGTTTTCACCGCCTAATTTAATATTTACTTCAGATAGCCAAACAAATTGCTGTTCAGCACCTAGACTAACAGGTTTTTCTTTAACCAGGAAATAGTTTGGAGGAATAATGCATTTCTTCTTTCCCACACTTTCAACGTTTCTTGACACAGCTTTTTCTTTCGTTTACAAACAAAACATAAGTATTTGAATTTTGGGGCTCATGATGAGCAAATTTGTCAATCTCAGCCATTAACAATGACTTTACAATGATACAATCTAATAAGAGTGTCATGAGCGGTATTTTGAAATTTGCCATCGCTAACAAACGTGTATACCCCCAATTGCAAGAAATTCATTCAAAGAACATTAACTATGAATGATAAAGGGGCACGTAATCAATAATTATATTGCGGATCATTTTTACAGCTCGTAATTCTTAACAAATAGCAAATCTGCCCTTTGATGTATAGAAATTATTTAGGGCTCTATGTACTTCGATCTTAATGTTTGTTTGTTTTCTCTTCTGTGTACACAGATGTTCATTGTTCCGTCACAATGGCTGAAGAAAGTACTCAATCGTCTTTTTTGCAAAACTCGCCCAAAAAATTACTTCCGAATTTTGCAGCATCAACTTGAGCATGATTTTGACTGGCCTCCTTCTGAAAGCTGATTCTAAGTTAGTTAGACCTTTATTTGTATCTTCAAATTGAAACTTAGCTGGAAGTTCCTTGTGATGTAGTTACTAATTCCTGTTGGTTACATTTCTCTCGGTTTTAATGTGGCGATGTTAACGACGAAACTGCACTTTATGTTACTAATTACAGCAGAACTTACCGACCAGACTCGTAGATCCTTTCTCTTAAATTTTATCAGAGGAGTGGATTCAGCTTTAGATTTGTCTGATTTTACAGGAAATGCAGGAATTCGCGTTTTGAATGGACCATGCTAGTTTGAATCTCCAAATTTAACTAACCGGGAAGATGATGCCCATTTAGAGATGCCATGCAAGTTACTTGTGGTACAAGTTTGCATATATTCTCTATTAATGACATAATCTCAAGTTATCAGGGAAAGGTATAAAGCAAGCAAATTAAGTAGAAAAGAGAAAAGGCTTGCCATATGACAACATCAGAGGAAGCAACAGTATAGCCCTTTCATGAGAGTATGTTCCTGTATGAGAGGATACTAAGTCAGATATGGCATGCAAAGGTATTTCATAAGTCTTAGCGTGGACTATGTGTAACTATGCCCCCTCTATACGTATGAGAAATCGAATAAACGCGAATATGATTCGTGTCTTATCAGAGCGAGTTATGTTTTAAAGAATTTCTCAATTGAACAATCTTTAGTCAAATGCACTTTTAAAATTCTACAAAACATTACGAATTATAACAAATGGTGGAATGTAGGAGCAGCTCTTGCGATTTTGTTGTTTTGTCCATAGATGCGTGCACATTACTGCGATCCCTGTTCACTGTTTTCTTTATACAAAAAAATTGTAGTAATCGTGACAGACAAACCAACTTTAATCCCGCAAACGACGTAAATTTGTAATGAAACTGTGGGAACACTTCGGTTTGGGGTATTAAAAGATGATGTGGTTTTATTAACTGAGTTTATGATGTAAATTGCCTATGATGAAATGTTTCTAAAGCCGAATTTCGAGCGTTACCTATTCGTCAGACCGAAGGACTGAAAGGCTAACGCTTGAAACGTCGGCTTTTAAAGGTTTACGGTCAATTTGCCACCACAACAAACTTGCCACCACAAAGCTCGCCACCACTAAAAGTCAAATCTTCACCGGTGGTGATTTGACTTTCAGTGGTGGCGAGTTTGTTGTGGTGGCGAACTGACCGGATACCCTCTTAAGACTCTTTGCGGTGGTCAAGTTACATTATCAACTCAGTTGATACAACCAAAGAAATTTTTTAATTTGATCTTAGCTCGGCCCTACCGGGCCATTTTCCTGTAACTAAGTTGTGTAGCGTTCGAAGTACCAACCAGAAAGGCTTAGGATCGAATCCTATTGGGAGCATGTGTATCTTTTATCTCCGTGTATGCCTGTGCCATTCAATGAATAACATCTACCTTCACTTAAATCTTCAAGCTCAAAATTTACCATCCTCGTTGACATCATTGTGTACAAGCATCGCATATCGACCTTCATACCCACGCAGTATGCAGGACGTTTGTCAACATGGACCTACAATCAGCTTCAAAATCAGTTTACACGTCATATTGAAAGAGTCCTATTTTATATGTAGAATAACACTCTTGACTCTACAACACCCTAAATCATAGAAAAGACTCCCTTCCCCCGTTCAATGTTGCCTGTGTGTGGCTAAAAGCTAATAGAATTACCATACAAAATTGTTTTGGGGGAAAGAGGGTTAACTTAAAATAGAGTAAAAGAGGTAAAAGGGGGTTGAAAAGGCTAATGTGTCAACAATTGTGTCGCCGATTGTAGTTAAAAGGCCTCCGGTAGCTCAGTGGTAGAGCGTCTGGAGTACTAATCAGAAGGTCGTAAGTTCCACTCCTATTGGATGCTTTCGGGTTTTTTTGTCTCGTCTAGAAGCACATTCCTTTACTTAAATCACCAGGATTAAAATAAACCATTTTCATTTACATCATCATTGTGCAGAGGCAACACATATCGGCCTTCCTATCTTCCCAGTAAGCAGGAAGTTTGAAACCATAAACGTGCTTTAAAGCAAAGTGCTCTAGCTATGTACTGATCTGCCCAGTGTGCTGTAGCTTCATATAGACATTTATTAAAGCACAAATGTTATTTACAGTTAACATTTCCGATTCCAAAATGCTGGCGCAACGTCACACCACAAAAAATAAAAGGAATAATATCAAAAATTATTATTAACCAGCCCTCGAGATGGCGAACATTTTGGTTGTTTTTCGGCAAATTCGTTGAAAAGAGGTTTTCGATATAACGAACCCTCGATGTGAGAAACCAATTTTCCCAGCCCTTGGCACTTCGTTCAATCGAAGTTCTACTGTAACAATGCTACAGACCACCTCCCAACGTAGCGAGAAGTGGATAGGTCACACTATTAAGCTCTCTGTTAATGATGTTTAACTGAGTGTCTGAGAGGATGAAGATACAAAACTATACATGCCTTAAACCCGATCCATTTCTGTGAATCTCCCTCTTTTGTGTCAGTCAATTTCTATCCTGAACCTTGAAGATTATTATAATTTATTTCATGCTACTGAGGTCGATGAACAAACTGACTCTATCTCCTGCATAGAGGTCAGTTGCATTCATTAAACTGGTCCCTTTCCCGAATCTTCCCCAGACTTCTTCCCAAGGAGATTTTGTATTCATTCCCTGGCTGTACACTTTATTCAGAATTACGTTCACGACCACTTTCACCTCAGTAAAGTCAGTGTTGAATGTCTTCTCACTATCTCTCAATCCTGCCGTGCATGGCTCGTAGAAGAGGAGTAGGAGTCCTTCCATTAACCTCCTTGTAACATTGATGCTCTCTTTGATGATCGTGTCAATTCCTTTTGCAATTGATAATGTCTTGCGATGCTGAACATGCTCATACATGAATTCCCAGCCATTTAAGAGAATGATCTCGCTTCATCGGCAAGTGAATCACTTTATACTCAAGCCAGTTGTTGCTCAGTACATAGCTGAGCTTTTTTTAATCAGATGTCTTCACAACTTTGCTGGCAGGTGTGAGTCTGTGTTCAAAAACGAGATCATTTAGAAATCCTTTCGAATCGAAGACTCAATAATCTTTCAAAGTCTCACGATCCAATGGAACTCTGAATTTGGTTCAGTAAATTGAACTCAGTTTGTTCTCTATACAACTCCGGAAGTCTTCTTGTCTCCAACATTGCATCTGATCTTTGAAAGATCTTCACACTGAAATCTCACCCTCAACATATTTTCTCTGTCATGCTTAGTAAAGAGGAGCTCTTTATAGAGCTTAGTCATTTGTACCTTGCAAGATTTATCCTGCAAATTTCACGGTTAATCTATAAAAGAGGGCTCTTAATACATCTTAATACAAGAGATAACTTATTTACCATCAGCCATTTGCTCACATTCCTTAACTCCTCGTTAATTGTTCATTCAAGGGATCTCAAATTCTTATCACCTAAAGAAAGTTAGTGTCATCAGCAAATAAGAAAAAGCTTAGTTTCTCACAGGAGGTATAGATATCATTTATGTACAACAAGGACAGGAAAGGTCCTAAGACTGATCCTCGTGGGACGTCACTGAGACAACACTCTTTCTTGGATACGTGAGCGCCGACCTGAGTAGTTTGATGTTTACTACTCGACGGATTCCATAACGTTGAAGTTTTTGCAGTTTTTGCAGTTTTTGCAGTAGGATTGAGTGGTTGACTGTGTCAAGAACTTTCTTTAGTTCAATAAAAATGCCTCAGGAGAATAGCTTCTTATCAATATTGAGTTGGATCCTGTTGATAATATCAATGAGTGCGTGCTGTGTAGAGCATTTTTCCCGAAAACCATACTGATGACGGTACAATATACTGTGTTTATCCAGGAAACATTTTGAGCGATTACACATAAGTTTCTCAAAGATACGATTAATAATTGACGGGAGGGGGATTGGCCTGTAATTATTCGCGTCCAATTCATCCTCACTCTTGAAAACTGCGATAACTTTGGCATGCTTTAACTTCGAAGGGTATATGCCAGTTTCGATAGGACTATTCATAATTAGAGTCAAAGGCTTAGAAACAAGCTGACTAGCAGACTTAAGAATTCTAAAGGGGCAAGAATACAAGCCTGACGATTTATTTACAGGAAGATACTTTATTCCTTGCTCAACTTCACGAGACGAAACTGGATCAAAGGTAAAAGGTTCTGGGAACGAAATTTAATGCAGATAGCGAGAGAATTCTAATGAATTTGGAATTTTGGGTGCAAATTTATTCCCTATAGAAGCAAAATGTTTATTGAGAATATCAGGAATTTCAGATGGATCAGAAGAAAGGCTCTTATGATCTTAGCGTTTATTTGATCAATTTCTCGGCGATATGACGACATTTTCTCAAGCGATTCGTCGTTAAAATTTGCAAATTTTTGGTTTTTGGGCCATTCGAAGACGAATTTCGGCGGGGCACAATGTGTGCAGTATCAATGTCGTTAAGTGTAACATCAGCACCCATGGCATTAAAAAGTCGAATAGAAAGTTTAGCCGTTTGAAGAGCAGGTTCTCGCTTAGTCGGATCAATCTCCGGGACTATATTGTACTATATTATAACTATAATGTACCAAATCATCCAAGACTCCCGCCATCTCGCTGACTTGAAAGTTGAGAGACTCCCTAAGATTCTTTAGAGGATCGAGGTCTTCTTTCGCCGAACGGCAGAAGGCGGACAGGTCACCGTATTTGTTACTGACGACGCCTTGACTACAGCAGGATTTGGTGCTGACCTTTCTTCGTGCGATCTTAACGACTCCTGTAGACGGCCAATTTCGTTGCGCAAAGTTCTCAGCTCTTTCATCATAGCGTCATTCTGGTGCTGAGGAGCTTTAACTTTAGTGTTATTTCCTCTTCCAGACATATTCTAAGATTATTTTGAAACTAAGTACGGAGCTAACTGAAAACACGTCCTCTCACTCAGAGGTCCCTGGTTGCAGTGGAAACTCAGGTGACAGTGTTGTGTTTGATCAACGTGAGAATAGCAGTGAGAGGAAAGTTGAAGCATCATCATTCACGACCACTTCGATACTGTCAGTAGTGGGTATAGTTCTTTCACTGGTTGGACTCTACTATATAAAAAAGCCACCAGTAGAAGCCAGAAGCTTTGCAGCGAGTCGAAGACCGACCAGGTGCTCAATGAACTTTCAGTTGGAGGTAGAACACAGGAGTAAGACTCATGGATTGAAAATTATCAGGATTATTTTAAATAAAATAAAGTCTGATAATAAGCTCATGAAAACATTGACGGATGCCGTAACCATAACAGGGATCACAGCTGCAGCTGGATATGGATGGATCGCAAAGTAGTTGATCAAAGAGCCAATTACTTCTAATCTGAGGTCTAATTTCATGAGTTATGCTAAGTTCACTGTAGTTGTCTTAGCTTCTCTTGCAAAAAAACAATATCTTGAAGATAACAAAATTTTGCTTGATTGTTAAAAGTGGCTAGCAGATTCACAACAGTTGTTCTAAAGTTTGGAGACCTCTAGTTGCTTGAGCGAACAGCTTCATTGCTTTCTTTGGGATTGGCTGCTAGTCGTTTCGAGTGAGCTATTTCAAAATGGAAAGTACGTTTTCAAGAGTTTACGATATTTTATTGCTATTGGAAGGATTGCATGGAGTAAAGAAATTAGCATAAAAGGCTAAATTTTATGAAGATGTTGCAAAACTTTGGTTAATGAAGTATGCCATTTGGCAGAATTACTTGTTTGCTCCCAAACATATTGCGAGACCGACTTTTAACGTTTAATCTCCAAATGCAGTTCATCGAGCTGATCCTATTTTCATTCCTCAAGACAGACTCCCGAGAGGAAAGAATTTTTACTGAAGAGAGGACCACTGAAATGGCCTTTAAGCTCTTCAGGTTGATCCTGGACATGAATTCATAGGTGATGTCACAACTGAACTTTGGGTGAACGTAAACTTCAGTTTTCAGTACAGCTAGGAGATGAACTTCACATCTAAAAAGAAATCGACTGAACGGGTGAAAGGTTTCCAGAAGTTGTCTCAGCTTTGAATCGCGAGGTGACTCGATTGACTGGAAAGAACCTGTCGATGCCCTCAATGGCATGTTGGCTTGAGTGAGAAGGGACTCGATTCTTCAAAGAATGTGACGTATTTGAATGCAGCTGGTGAGTTTGAAAGTGGACAGAGAAGAGCGACAGATCCAATCTGGTCTCTGAAGGTCTACAACGTTAGTAGATCAATTATGAATGGAGGAGAGTCAGTTCATTACTATCGGAAAGATGGTCCAAAGCGTGGATTCGTTACACAACAGCTTCAGATAGTTCCTCCTAGAACTAAGCTGCCGCTTGAAGGAATTCGCTGAGTCATTTTGATTTTTCACCACTCAACTTCGGGGAATCGAAGAAGCAAAATAACAAATTGTCCCAGAAAACCCATTCTATAACCTTAAGAAGGTCGTTGCTTCGAAATCTATGGGCAGCACTCGGATTATATTATTTTTATCTCCGAGATGCCAGTGTCATTCACTGAATAACATCTTTTTTCACCTAACTCGCCAGGATTAAAATTTACCATCTTCGTTTACATCATCATTGCTCAAAGGTAACCCATATTGACATTCCTATCTTTCAAGTATGGTCTTTTTAATCATTTTATGATAAAAATATGAATACACTGAAAATAGCCTTAAAAATTGCTTTTTAAGCTGTCGAACTACATCGATACATTATTTTGTATCTGAATGTATTACACTGATGACTTTCACTACTTTCATTTTTGAGTGTGCACACCAATATCCTGTTTAAGTAGTAACTTCTTCGCAAAGATGAATTTCCAATTTACCATTTCAAACTAAATTATTGTAAAGAACTTTAAATGAAGGCTTGATTGTTCAGTTGGGACGAATTTCTCTGTCGATTTTTTTTCACCTGACATTAATAAGGTATTTCGTATTTTATTTCTCAATTGCTAAACATCACGTTAAGGTTTGCTAGTGTTCTTCTTAGAAGTAACTTTCACCAAATTTTACATTTGTGTTCAGGATTCATTGGTGAACCCATAGGACAATTGAACGCCTTTGAAAACTCCGGGAAATTAATGAGAGTACCATTCACCCTGCAACGAAAGAGGAAAGCAATAATTGTCGGAAATAAAGAACTGACCGTGTAAAAAATGGGCTATAAACGCAAATTACTTCTTTTTACCTCCATGGCATGGGACTATGATCGAAGTATTTCGTTGCTACACGAGCAGCTCTATCGCTGTAATGGCTACACCAGTTCTGTTGGAAAACAAGAAGTTGCCAGTTCACTAAAGTTAGCAGACAAAAATCCAAGAGAGAGAGGCATCTTTGCTTACTCTGATATTATTTTGCCTATAGAAGATACAGCGCTGATTTTAAGGGCCTAGGCTATAGATTATATTTGCCGTAAGCTACGGTAACTGAATGTATTTTAGTTTTGTGATGTTAAGTTTTTAAAAATCTTTTATAACAAAAATAAAACAAATTAAAAGCGCGGTCAGTTGACTGTTTCTTAATATAATGCTTTCAAATCACCATCGGAGGGCCGTAATTCATGATTTGGAGGTGCTTATTTGATTGTCCACTTCTGAAACAAATGTTAACAATTGGGGTAATTAGTTGCTACATTGTAGACAATTTTTTCGCATCACTTCTGAGAGTCAGAATATCGTTAACTCTAAAACTTATTTCGTTCCCTTAAGACTTACGTCAAATATGTTTTCAGAAGCGAGCATTCTTTGGCACATTTATTTTTCACTTTAAGCTGCATAAAATCGATATCATTCGGGATGTGACTACGATGAAAACGAAACTCGCCATAAATTCAATTGCAACGCGGTCAGCTCAAGCCCAGGGCAAAAACTGAGGAAGAAACTGCTATGACACGAAGGACAAGTGAAGAAATGATCATTGCAGATGAACTGTAATTTAGGCAATTGCAGGAGATTGCTGTTCACCTGCGAGAATCTTTTCTTTTCAAGTCAGAATGAAACCTATTTCAATACAATGTTGTTATACACTAAGATTTATAAAAATAAAAGAATCGATGAGGAATCACGAAAGTTTAGGACCACAACTGAATTTGAGTCCTTTGTGTCATTGCTACTGAGAGATAACACTTCAGAAGCAATGAGCTATCAGCTACCAATGTGTTGATTCCAGTCATCCATGGTTATGGCCCGAAGTGAAGGCAACTCCCTTCTACCAAGTGTTATTTCATGAAAAGTAAGATCACCCAACTTCTCTCGAAAGATTCTGATTCTAAGATTTAAAAGAATTATTTTTCTTCTACAGACAATCTTACCCTTGCAAAACTAATGAAAAAAACCTGCTCGTTTGTCAGCATCATACCAGGAAGCCTAGGTTCCTCCCAATGGTCCCTAACCCACTTCCGGTATGCCTGTGAAATGTAAATGAGCTTCGTCAAAAACCAATCAGAACGATAACTGCCTGTAGAAAGTGCTTTGAATGTTTTCCGATACTTAGAGGTTATTGCGCAGAAGGGTGAAGGGCATCGTCATAAGGAAACAATTATGTAGGCAACAAAAGCATCAAATTGGATTCACTTTCATTACTTCGTTCATGTGTCAATGTTTTCTTTTTCTTGCAAACAAACCCAGAACTCAGCAACTTAAGCCTCCGTTGGGATCTTTTTCTTGCAACCACACCCAGATCTCAGCAAAACTCTCTTAGGACCAAAATAATTTCACGATCTGGCACTAATATTGTCCATTTTCTGGAGTTCTACGCATCCAAATGTTTTTTTTTTAGCATAATTCGAAAGTACATGATTTCTCTGTTGCCACATGAGATGAAAAGCCTGAATAAGACCTTCACCCTAGTCTCAGCAGGATTTGAAACATGTCAGAATCGACAAAGGAGACTGCTTTTTGAAGAAATAAATTGGTCATGTGACAGTCACGTGACATGCTGTCGTACCATGTGAACTCTCAAATTGCAGGCAGGTACATGCTCATCATTTTTCCAGAAGGGTTTGGGGCACTTCGGTAGAAGATTAAATTTGAGGTCAATTTCTGTTTGAGCTTCGTTTCCATGCTGAGTGCTGAGTGTTGGAGAGCGCGGAATAAAGATTTTTGAATTGTGCAACATCGTAAAAATCCATACAAGGTATCAATGAACGCTTTTCATTCAACTAGTTTATTCTTGAGTTTCTCGTTACCACGTTGCCACTGATAGTGTAGCTCCATTTTCTGCCTATAAACACTCGCACAACTCACAATACTCCATTTTACAGTTGCACGCTTGGTTGCCAAGTCTGAACAGGAGTGAGGCTAAGGATGACCTTGTTATGATACAAACCTTGCTGCTTTCAAATGTAAATTATTTTGTCATCGTGCTAACTAGACACTGGTCTTTATGATACAAACCTTGCTGCTTTTCAAATGTAAATTACTTTGTCATCGTGCTAACTAGATACTGGTCTTTATCACAACAAGGTCACCTTCAGCCTCCCTCCAAATCAAAGGCTTGGCAACTAAGTACGTAACTGTAAAATGGATTATTCCTTCAGTTTCCCTGACGAAAGGGCAAACGCTCGAAACGTCAGATTGAAACTCTTTATAGTGCCTAATTTGCATTATCAACTCAGTTGATAAAACAAAATTGTCTTCATAGGGAAAATAATTCGTCAGTTACCTCAAAAGCTACGCGAACACCACCATTATCAGCTATGTTTTCTGACAAAGTATTCTCGCCATTCACCTTTAAAGTTTAACACATAATCAAGTGATAAGTAATTTTTTAAGCCTTCAGCATCACTGGTGGTGGAGTTGAGACACACCAAAACGGTAGGATTAACTACATCTAGGAGAGAGAAAACGTGCCTCAAAAGAAACGATTCTTCGGTAGTGGACATGTTGAATAGTGAGACTCCTCACTTTCAGCACATTTTCTTTGTGCGTACACTGTTCCTTTACACCACCCCCTATACAAGTATACATTAGTTATGTCCGACAAAAGCATGGAAGCCGAAGGCAATGAGACGATAATCATACTTATTAATTCATGAAAACTGCCTCTCTATAAGTACTTTACTGTCTATTTGAAATCTAACCCTTTGTATTCCATATTATTTTAAGAACAAAAATGTGGCTTCAATGAAATATTATTCTTTAGTATAAAAAAGGGGTAAATCAAAGTTTATTTACTGCTTTGTTACCTGGTTTCCATAAAATGTATAATTCGAGTACTGATCGACCAAACAACGAGACCTTTCTTGAAAGTTAGCGAGGGTTGAGTTACTCCACCATCTTCTTCTATTACCGTCAATGTCGTAAAGCTTTCCTATAAGAATAGAGGTTTTCTTCGACTGTCAGTCTAGGCCTCATCTAAGTGTACATTCGATGGTCTGATCAACAGTATCTTCAAATCATACTATAGTATGTATGAAAAAACTACCCGTTTCTGATTGGCTGAAAACGATTGCATTTTTCATGTAACAGAGTAACAAAGTTGTAACACGAGTGTAATTACAAATAGCGCGCGGGCTGTCAAAATTTTGTCTATCCTGACTTTCTATTATGCTTTTTCTTTAAGTAAATCATTAATAAACAATCACCCACAAACCTGTATCATCAAATCCGTGGGTAATTTCATGGGCCATGACTCCTCCAATAGCACCATAGTTCATTGCTCTTAAAATACACCAGAAAACAAGAGTAATGATTTATCTTTGTAAACAGCCCCTGCAGGTTGTGCAGAAGATCAGGCGAGGGAGCAAAATGGTCACAGTTTTGTTAAACTTGAACTGCAAAACTCAATCCTACAGTACAGTGAGAGATATAAATGCGTTGTTTCATGACTTAGGGCACAGGGAGATAGGCCGGCCATTTGTAATAGAAAAAACAGTCAGGAAAACCAGATCAGAAAAAAACGATCACAAAACAAAGTGCAAACGATGAACATCGTGATTTGCATTACCTTGGATACAACAGGTTATAAAATGGTGGTTGCAGAATAGCAGCTGGAAAGACTGAAATGAAAACAAATCTATGTATTTCAAGTGGAAAAGTAAATTTAAGAATACAATTTTGTACATATCTATGCTAAGTGCACATTTTCTCTTTTCTGAGCCTAAATCATAGTTTACGATATTAAATGACAATATTCCATCCTTTCCTCCCCCTATTTAACGAAAAAAAGTTTGTTAAGCTTCAAGTTCAACGGTTTATTTAAAAAAAACAAAAGACAAACGTTCATGATTTTTCCTTACCCATCTTATTTTCGTTGTAGGCGTAAAATGCATTAAGCATTGTTGGCGGAAAAGGCCATCTAAAAAGCACAAAGAACAATTTAGAACTTAAGGTTTCTTGCTAGAGCTTCTACGTCTTAGCATAAAGTCCGATAAGCACTTGACTCTGAAATTATTTAAGGAATTTTCAATGTTTAGTACGCCTTGGCCAGTCTTGCTGTGCTTGTAATGGAATGAAGTATAAGCTCGTGAGAATGCATGGGTAGTAGCATTGAACGAGCCTGAGGGACGATTTGGGATATAAATTTGCGAATCACTAAAAATTTTTGGCGATTCATCCTTGGAGTTTACAGGAACTTTACAAACAAATCGCCTTCATGCATTGTGGTACACCCTCTTCCGATCGACTGCAGAAGTTACGCCAAAGGGAACTGAGCTCAAGCGGAAGGACACTGACATTATAAGAATTTCTAAAAATTTCTTACTCAGTCTTGTCCACGGCTGTTCCAGCTTTTGCAAGTTTGTCGATATTCTGACGCTTTGTAACTGAAACATCATTGTTGAAATATGTTTTTGGGTCTATGGTTACCTTAAAAACAACGACCAAGGAAACGTCTTTAAACACCCTATTGGACTTAATCAGTTTCCTTACATCAAAACACCTGTTTTGATGTGAACTTCCTAAATTTTCTTCATTCATGTATTTGTAAGTTTTTTTTTCTATTGTTATATCCGGTTTATCTGAAAAAATCTTTAACCCTGCAAAGGCCTCTTTTAGGAACGATATAGGAAGACACATATTATATACACTGCAGAGGTAATTGGGATTTTAAGAAAACACCCCTCAATTTAAATGAAATATCGAAATCAGCGCTATTACTTGCTTTTTCTTTCAGAGGTGAAATTTAAAAAAAGGTTGAGTTAAGAAGTTAAATCGAGAGCATGAAACTTTGCCAACCACTTCTTTTCTATCTCAGTTATAAGACCAGGCTAAGGTTGTAACCGCAGTCGTACTTCGAAGAGAAGCTATAATCAAGGAACGTTGGGAGGCGAGGAATTGCGACCGTCACCACACCATCAGTCGACTTCGCTGCAACATTACAACCTCCTGCATTGCTTTAAATTAGAACAACTAGTATCAAGGCGAAAAAAACATGGAGCAATACATAGATTCTTGGATAGTGCTTAGTCTCACGTTATATAGGTTGCGAGTAACACTAGTGAAGTGAAGTGAAGTTTGCTGAAGAAATTCTAAGAAGGTATAGTATGAACGAAATATATCGGATAAGTATTCCAATTTAACGCTTAAAAAACGTACCTCTTTATATCTTTGGGTCATATATTCAACGTCCATTATGTAATCAGGATATCCTACGTTTTCGATTAGAGCCTCCGCCTACGAGCAAACCATGCATTCGTGAATATTCAATTGGTCGAGTATTCAAAATATTCATTCATTGCAATCATCCATTGAAATCAACTTGAAGGAAAACTTCCAATGAAAAACATCAAAAGGGCACTAATACGATAAAGAAAAGGTAGTCAATAGTCGCAAATAATTGAAAACGGAATAGAAGTACATACATCTACCAACGAAACTAAGTCGTGACAAATATACAGACGGTAGCTTTGGTCTGGAGGTTTGCCAATGGTCGTCACGACTTTGTCGTATCCGTAAAAGAGAAGAGTGTGTTGGACTGAGCCGTTAGAGTCGGTTAACTATTGTATTTTCATTCCCTCTGAGCGATAACGTTCATATCTGTATCTGAGGTTTACGAGACCATCGTATCTAAGATATTATGGAAAAAGTACAAGTCGATTGTACCTAGTATCACTAAAATGGAACAGAGAGCAGTCTAGCATTTCAGGGACCTCACCTTCTCTACGGCCACCTTCTGTGTTTTTTCATCCATCCAGTCTTGTTTTCCAATGTTGGAGATGAATGCCGCGCGAATGTTTCCAATGATGTCCTTTGCCTAAATGGATTAGTATGAGACTATTTAACAATAAGAGACGAAGAGACTCAGTTTATCACTCTCGCCTGTAATTTTCTTTGACTGCCCTTTTCACTCACCAATTCCTTGCTGTCACCAAAGAACTTTTGATCAAGGAAGACTTTCGAAAGGGGTATTCCAAATTTCTGTGAAGTTGCCATGAGACAGAGCTGATGCTGGTCCGAGTCACTCCAGTAATTGAAAGCTTGGAGGTAATAATATTTGAACAATTCGACAAAATCGCTGCTTAGTTGTAGAAACTTTAACTTGACCACTCTCCACATCATATAGTTAGCAATAGTTCTAATAAGTGAAAATAAAATGGACAAAAAAAGAATATGGAAAGGTGGGTTAAATCCATAAGAAATATAGAAAATACTATGAATGAAATAGAGCACGAAGATTTTGATCTAATGAGCGAAAGCAGAAGCCTATGATCTAGAAGTGTCTAAATCCCCTATATTGTCAAACTACAAGCTTGGGTTAATTAGGCGGCCAATCAGAAACAAGGGTGCAAGTTTTGCCCAAATATGGAATTAGAGGTTAAGCAGTGTTTTCCTTCATAAAAACCCACAATTGTTTACAAAGAGGTATTGAGCGACAAGCGATCTCCGGTCAAGTCTCAGAAATTATATCGGCCGCTCTTCGAGTGAACGACTAAGAGCGTGCTTTATGAGAGTAAAGAGCATACTAACGACACTGTTGTTCGCTTTGGAAATAAAGTTTGTTTTGAAAATTGAAAGTAATACTAGGGGAATTTAACGGATTATTTATTGTAAAATTAGTAATAATCAAAGATTAGTAAACTGCGTTCGATCTCCAGTAAAAGCTTTATTGTGCTGATTGTGCAGAAAAAAATCGGTGTCTTAAGCTCAAGGCGGCCAAGAAAATATTTTCACATGAGATCGATCGAGGCTATTTGTGCCACATAGCCAGCCAACCAATCCAAAATGACGCTCAATGCTTGAAATCGCATGGCATCACGATCGATCCCCTTGGGACTGGTCCATAAAACCCTCGAGAGTGATTTCCGTAAAAACGACTCGATTAGAATGCGTTCTCCTTCGTCGAACGCTACAAATAGAGAAGTCTGGACTGTGCTCCGTTCTCTTGTAAAGCACTTAGGAACACTTAGGAAGCGGCTTGAGCATTCAAGAAGCTGGGAGAAACACTCGACTACGAATTTCTCCCCACTTCTTGAGTACTCTGGCCAATTCCTGCGTGCTTTACAAGAGAGCAGAGCATTGTTAAGGCTTCTCTATTTGTTGAGTCAAGTTTGCGGTCTGAAAACTGCATTATCATAACGTATTCCTGATTAGTACTGAGGTAAAGTTTCTTTCATTACATATTCAGCAGTCATTAAAGATAAACAACTCCATATTAGGAAGTAAATTCTGATTGACTAGTCTCACACATTAATAAACCCAGCTCTCGGACATACATAATTACTTTAGGCTTGTAAGCTTCTGGCGAAAGTCATGTTATAAGGAATCTCTAACACTTGTTCATTTAGTAAAAATAAGTAAATGAACGTTGTTGTAAGTTCATACAAATCAGTTCTGAAAAACCCACTTGGATGTAACTTATGTGTACTGTGTTGTACACCAATTATGACACTTCAATTTATGAGTTTAATTTCCAAGGAAGAATACTTATTGCTGGACATTGTTAGCGCCACGCAGACAGTTGGCCGGCAAATTACTTTGTGACTAACATTGCTCGAATGTGTTAGGATGGAAAGTATTCGGGTGCTACAAACATCACGGGAGATCGTAGACACAGAAAAAAAAGGCCGGGAAAACTGTTAGGCGCCTTTTTCGAACGACCAAAGGAGAGAAGAAACGAGCTAAGATACTGAAGAAAAGTCAACCAACTCGAAACTTGTTCATTATTCTTTTTGTTCAAGTATTAGAAATATTTAAAACGAATAGGAACTATTTTGTTGTTTTAAGTGCGAGTGATCAGTTTTCTTTTCAATAGGCCCAACGAAGAAAAAGAAGATGACAAATATGAATCTCTTGAATATCTATTTATTGCAGTTACGATATCTCACCTTTTGGGTGTAATGCTCAGGAGTTTGACCAGTCTTTTTAAATATTCCAAAGAATAGACCACGGCTTTGGTTTGGCTGTTAACATGAAATGTATTATTCTCCATCGCTACTTGCACATATTTCGTCCAGTTGAACTTGGGAGAGTAAACAAAATCAATTCGAGATGAAGGTGGTATAAACGAAAGATCACTCTACATGAATACTCTTTGATACTCACGAAGTCACCGGTATACTCCTGTATTTCTAATAACGTGAGCTTCTTGTAAGCTTCTTCAAAGGATGGTCGTCTAGATCTTGGGGTAGATATCTAAGATACGAAAGGTGAAAAAGACGTGGAAAGATCACATTTGTGTTTGAGGTACAATCGATTCTGACACATTTAATGAATAGGCAGCAACCTAAATATGCAGGACTGGAGACCTTATTCCAAATTTAAGAATTGGTCTATGCTCAGCGAGCGTATATCGTGTTATAGATGTACGCGGGAAGTTTGGTGAGCACGAGAGAAGCGTAAGAGTTGCTCGAGGCTCGGTCCATAGCTACTCTTGCTTCATGAGAGATTTTCATTACTTACTATTTCTTTGCGAGTAAAATAGGGCGGGTTAATGATCTTTTCGTCTACGAGTCGTTTTGCTGACGACCAGTTCATTAACGAAGTTAATCATACTCTAACTTAAGATTATTCACAACATGATACCATACATAGTGCTACTTCATAACATACAAATCACAAATTCCGCATTATGTTTACGGTGCGGAAAACACCAAAGTGTTTAAGGACTTAATTAAACCCACCACAGTCTACATCCTAGCTTACCACTGACACAATATCACTGCTGTCTCCATATGTCCGACTCCATACCAATCAAGATTTTGAGAGACACTGGAGCCTCGCAGTCTTTTTTCGGTTGAGTGACACTTTGGTGTTTTCTGAAAGTCGTCCACTGGTGCGAGTGTTCTAATCAGAGGAATCAGTGCGGAGTATACTCCAGTGCCACTTCATATAGTTTACCTAATATTGTGTCTGGGCTTGTGAAATTTGGAATACAGCTTTTGTCACCATTTACCAGGGAGTGCACCTTATCCTCGGAAATGACTTGCAGGAGACAAAGTAGTTATTAATGCTATTGTTAGCGAGAAGCCCAGTTCAGAAAAGTATCCAGACCCAGTAGAGAAGAAAATTCCTGGTCTATACCAAGCGTGTGTTGAGACGCGAGCCATGAGTAAGTGGAAAGAAACCAGTGACGAAAAGGTAACATTAGCGGACACCGTTATCAGCCAAGTCTTTGAGGGTGAACGACTGAATCCCTCTATTTATGAGCCAGTACAAGTCTTTTCTGAGAAAATTTTAATGAAACAGGTTGAAAAGATGTCAACCTCTTAGCTCATTGCAGAACAGCATGAAGACCCGGAAGTTTCACCTATGTTTTCAAGAAGTGTTAGAGAAAGGGAAGTCTCGCAAAACCCCACCCGCAACTTTACGGATGTTCCCGCTGCACGCGAGTCAGTACAGGAGTCCATTCAAGCTTGTGTTTAGGCACACTGTGAGAGGACCGCTAAAACTACTTAAAGAGAAGTTATTATCTATTTATTTATTACAATGTAATGGAAATTAGCAAAATAAAATAATTACCTATAACAAAGGAAATGCCCTAAGGATAGTCTGTAAAAGAGTTCAAGACCATCCATCCTCAGACAGACCACCTAACTAAATAGATAGTTTAAAAATATAATTAATATAATCAATTAAAATCTGATATAAAAATTCTAAAATAAGTGACTATGAGTTTTCGGTAATTCGACCAGTGTAGTTGGTATTCATCGAGACGTTCCTCACGCCACGCCTAAAACTTGAGATACTAGACACTGAAAAAATGTGAGTGATTCCACATATCAACGATAATATTTAAAACAACTAAACTTAAAAGTGTTTGTGCGAGCATAATTCTTCTTCAAAGTATGTCCATCTTTCTCTCAAAAGCAGATCATTAATAAATATCACAAAAAAAAAGGGGCCCAGGATGGATCCCTGGGGTACCGCTGAGGAGACAGTGTGCCAGTCAGAACTTGCCCCATCTATTACTCCCTGTTGCTCACGATTCATTAAGCAGTCCCTGTACCAGTTCAGGAGGCAACCAGACACACTAAAGTTACATAACTTCTGTTGTAAGATTACATGAGACACTACATCTGACTTAGCTAAAATGTTATGGACTTCAGAGGCTGTTGTTGACACTTCCAAAGGTAGGTTAGAATGTGCCACTTCTTTTTGTAATCCCGCAAGATCAACACAGTTAGGTATGAACACGGAAGGAAAAAATTCATTAAAATAATGACACCTTCTCTGCTGGATCACTAACAGAATTACATTTATACGTGACAACTGACAGTACTGATCTCTTCAGATTTTCGCTCCAAGCTTTTAGAGCTTGTGAATTAGTCAAAGCTAATCTTAGTTCTACTCAGAAGTCTATGAAAGAAAAGTATGATGTACATGCTGTAGAACGTGACTTTAAGCCAGGCCAAAAGGTTCTTGCATTGTTGCCAGTACCCAGTAACAAGCCTTATGTAGAGAAAAGTATTCATTTAGTTAAAGAGCTTACAAATGTAAATGTAGTTGTTTCTGAGCCCAAAGAACTGAATAGCGAACTTAGTAGTAGTCATCTTAGTCCCACTAACACAACAAAACTCACAAACTCTAATGTGCTGCGGAACTTAGACTCTAAGCTGTCACACCTGGAAGAGAGCCGACGCCAGGACCTGAAAAGGTTACTCCAAGAGTATAAAGAGCTGTTTCCTGAAGTACCTTCCAGGACAGATCAGATTTACCATGATGTGGATGTCGGTGATGCTGCTCGTGTAAAACAACACCCGTACAGGCTAAATTCTAGTAAGCAACAATATCTCAAAAAAAGAGATAAAATATTTGTTAGAGAACGACTTTCTTGGACCAAGCAGCAGTTGTTGGGTTCTCCATGTATACTCGTTCCTAAGCCAGACGGAAGTTACTGTATGTGCGCAGACTGCAGAAAAGTGAACAACGTGACAAAGACAGACACCTCTCCTATCGTAAGAATGGACGACTGTATTGACAAAGCTGGAAAAGCTAAGTATGTAACGGAATTCGACCTTCTAAATGGATTTTGGCAAGTTCCTTTGACAGAACGCGCCAAAGAGATTTCAGCCTTTGCAACACCAGAAGGACTGTACCAATACAAAGTCATGCTCTTTGGTATGAGAAATTCACCTGCAACTTTCCAGCGCCATATCAACAAAGTCACCACAGATCGTGAAAATTGTAAAGCATATATTGATGATGTGATTATTTTCATTGACATTTGGGAAAAGCACTTTAAGTGAGTTTTTCAAGAGATTGAGTGAGGCTAAGCTGACCATAGATCTTTCCAAAAGTGAGTTTGGCCAAGCGAAAGTCACTTATTTGGGGCATGTCGTTGGACAAGGTCAAGTAAAACCAGTTAGTGCCGAGGTGGAAGCGATGGCTAACTTTCCACGACCAGAGAACAAGAAACAACTCATGCGTTTTCTTATTATGGCCGGCAACTATAAAAGGTTTTGTTTTAATTTCGCCTCTGTTACATAACCATTAACGCAAGTACTCAGTAAGAAGGTGAAATCTGTTTGTAGTAACCAATGTGAAAAGGCGTTTGAGGAATTAAAAGCTATGTTACAGAGTGCCCCTGTATCGACAGCGCCTGATTTCAGCTCCTCGTTCAAGTTTGCCGTTGATGTAGTAAGCTTCTGGAAGGTTCCTGAACACTTTGTGAATACATATATATAAAGACTCACTTATGTAGTAATAGTAGTTGTTGTTGTCGGAGCGAGACTGTTTTGAAAGCTATACCCAGAGAGAGTTACTGCGGAAGATCACTTATTTCAAGGAACTTTGGAGACAGCAGCGAAACTGTATTAGTTGTAAGCTAGGACAAAGACTGTGGTGGGCTTAGTTAAGTTTATTAACGATAAGTATTGTGATGCCTTTAGGAGTCGCTCCTTATTAGGAATATCACTGGTTGTTTAATAAAGTAGTTGAGTATGTGGGATTGTAATGTTTTTCTGTCGGTTAGATTCATACCGTAACAAAGGTTTCATGCAATATTTACTTGTCATTATCTGTGTTCATTCTCTTGGGATAAGACTTATTTTAGTTTTGAAAGATGGGCCTTCAAATATTTTGCTGGCTCCAGGAAATTTCTTTGAGTTCGTGATACAAAATTCAAAACAGAAATAATTTTAGGCCGATACTTACTTGAGATACCAACGAAACCAACTGCGCGATATTATACAGAAAACACCACACTCAGACATTGCATACAGCAGCCTCCTACAAAGTACTGCAGTTTAACTACAGCAATTACACTTACCAGATAAAGCTACTTAAGTTAAGTTGAACTACCCTAAACTGCATTTCGTCACCTACAGAAATCAAACTAGGTACAATATATACCCACTTCACATTCGTTTATTCACTACTTCACGGGTTTATTTGGAACCAACATAATGACAAGCTCCCGGTTGGCTTGTTAGCTCAGTTGGTAGAGCAGTGCACCGGTAACGAAGAGGTCATGGGTTCAAATCCCGTACAGGCCTGAATTTTTTTCAAGCCCTATTTTCACTACTGCTCAATTGGTGTTCATTACTGCGAAGATCGCTTTCATATTCACGTCTTCATCCGCAGTTCAAATATATGACTTTCATATATATTTACATTCGTTTACAATATATGCGTTATGTCTTCAGTTTTATGCTTAGAGGACAATAATATTAAACGTATCATTTCTTGTTGCCAACAAACCAGCGCTGAACAGCCTGACAGTGATTTTGTTATGATAAGAACGCGAGAGAAGTAAGACTTACTTTAGTGGAAAAAGGATGTTTCCAAGGTCATGGAAATATTGAGCACGATATCAAAGAAGAAAAAGAGAGGCAGAGGAAACTCAGGCCAGCCTTGCATTGCCAATAACTAACCTTTGCCAGCTCTTTCTCGAACTCAAACGTCTTTAACAGATCATCTTCTGAATCTTCCCCAGCTCCAAGTTTGATGGTCAAATTCCTCATCAAATCTCTATATGCATTACGAACCTAAAAATGTAAGAATATAAAGCTACAGATATAGAAAAAAGCTTGAGAAAAAGAAACGGAGCGGAAAGTTTTGCATATAAGAAAGCTGCCATTTTATGGGGGGTGCCACTTAACTACAAGTCTGTTGCTAAGGAAGACTTCAAACCCCCTTAATTTGGTTCCATGACCCCGGTGGGTATCAAAGTTTGTTCTATTTAAATGATTCGAACCACGACCATATTTGGTGCGTCACGAGACCACAACAAAAAGGAGCGTGTTCAGTCAGACAAATTGGATCGTCAACTTCCTGTGAGGAGATACGGATTTTTTGAAATCCGCTTGATTGGAGACTGGCACTACCAACATATGTTCATTTTTACCGCGATCAATTGTTCGGTGGAGAGGATAGTTGGTTTCTGGATCATTTCTCCAGGCAAGAATTTTAAAATAACAGGTCTGAACTGATTGAAATTCGTACCTTTTATTTACGCTGACACATCAAATTTTTATCAAATATTAAGCAACCGCGCAACCATTTGCACTTTGTTTCGTCTTTTTTACAACGCTGTGACTAAATGCCCGGTAGCCGGGTACGGTCTCAAATAGACTAAATTCCAAGGCAGTCAGAAATTTTCACAAAATTTCCACCGAAAGGTTCTTTCAAACTTCTTAGAATATCAGATGTTGTTTAGAAATTTCAAACGATTCCAAAATTATCTTAGTTGTTTCGCAGACAAATTCTCCGAGCTTATTCATACCATAATATTGCTCGGTTGTCCACACTGTAAGATTGTACATTTATGATCAGACTGCCGAGCACGGTCTCGAATAGACTAAATTCCTGGCAGTTGGAGATTTTCACCTAAGAGCTACTAAATGGCTCCTTGAAACTTCTTAAGAGTATCAGATGTTTGGGTAGAAATGTCAAGCGATTCCAAAAAAAATTGTTTTTTGGTGGACAAATTCTCCGAGCTTGTGCATACTATTATATAAATACGTTTTAGAATGTGACTGAAAGACCAACATTTCTGAACAAACATCGAATATACTCAATAGGTTTGTAAGAAGTTTTTAATATAATTTTTTGGTACAAATTTTTAACTGCTGGGCATTTAGTCCATTCGAGACCGTGCCCGGCAGTCTGATAAGAAGCGTACAAGTGTCGACAATCGCGTGAAATTAAAGTATGCTCAAGCTCGCGGAATTTTTCCACTAAAAAGCTAAATTAACTTTTGGAATCACTTAACATTTCTAAACAAGCATCTCATATTCTTAAGGAGTTTGAAAAAGCCTTTCGGTGGAAATTCTGTGAAAATTTCTGAGTGCCGAGTATTTAGTCCATTTGAGGCCGTGCCCGACGGCCGGGCATTTAGCCACAGCGTTTTCACAATGAAATGTTGAATCGGTTATAACCAAAAGCAAACTGAATCAATTTTTTGGAGTTTAATTATCCACTTTTGTTGTGTGAGGTAATTAAATTTGTTTTCACACTCAACATCTCAGAGTTGCTTGGCGATGTGGTAGCTAACGGAGGAAACATTATGGCTGCTCGAACGGATTTCATAAATCAGCTTTTGTACCCATAAAGGTCCTAGGAAAGCGAAGAAATTTCAAGGGAAAATTTGCCAGTAATCCTTAAATTTTCAAGAGAACCGTCTGTTTTTTCTTTTGTGGCTGTACTTTTTCGAGACCATAAACCGCTAGTGAGACACATAAGTTGATTTTGCATGGCACTTTTGGCCAGACAAGTTACGTTTGTATTTTCTTTTGGTACTGGAGATAAAACTCACGCACTGTTGACAACAGGGAATTTTCCAGTGAAAAGCAAAACTTTGGGAGCTGATGGATTTACATATTCTTTTTCGTGGATGAAATTTTGATTTTCCGCCATGTTTAACAAACGGCCGCGGTAGGCACAAAATTCCGCGGGAGACCGCTATCGGAGAACGAGCCTCTCACCCTTCTTAGCAACAAAGTTGTAGTTACGTTTCTCCCTTTCACGTATCTGAGAATAACTTCGCGAAATAAACATGTAATTTTCCGGCTGAAAGGTTCGCATTGTGGAAAACTGGCTGTGGTCTTGAAAACGCGGTTTTAGGCACTATTTTCTAGCTCAAGGTCAGTTTTTCTCATCATGCGGACCAACCCTTCGTGATTAAATGAAATTAAATTTTTCTGTCTCACCAATCCTTTCATTGGCTAGAAAGTTGATTTCTGTATGAATTTTGATAACGCAAATATTAATGTTTCATTCAATGGGTTACACGTGAAATGCTGTCTGAAAGCCGTTTGTAATTTCCCAGTCATTCACATAAAGTAACCCTGAGAGTTAAAAACACAAGTTATCTAATAACATTCCAATTAATCCTTGTTAATTTCAGAATTTTGATTTCTGATTCTGATTGCTGATGTCTGATGCAGCGACACGTTTAAAACACAAAACTTGCCCGTAATTCATTTCAACCAAAGAAAAGATAAGCATGTTATTTACCGGTATAAAAAGGCGGTCTGTTTTGGGAAGGACCGTGCTCTCTCTACTCTTAAGTACGCTCAAGAACTCAAGTACAGTTTATCTCAATATGGACTTCTGCTCGGTAAAGAACGAGCAATAGCGAAATGGTCACGATCATCTTGTTTTGCTCGTTCAAATTAATGGAAAGTTGAAAACTGCGAATTTTTAACTGATCAGGAACGAGAAAAGAGGCATGGAAAACATCAAAATTTGAGCTTAAATCGAACAACTCTGATGAAGATTGTCCTGTTACAGTGTTTGCCCCTACCCGCTGGCTCTCTGAGTCATTTGTAAGAAGTTCTCGTCGTGACAGTGAGGTGTAGGACTCTCCAAACTAAACAAGTAAAGATGAGATCATCAGTAAATTACCTGGAAATGTTACGAAGGGTTTCGGTTAAATATGCTCCGGTTTTCTCGAGTACCCTCACAACATAATTCCTGCATCAGCTCTTTGGGGGAAAAGGGATCGGGAAAACCTTTTAAGTCAGAACTCTATAAATCGTGAGGACCATCTTCCCGTTTAAAAAATTCCTCTCTATTACAAGTGGATAACTCGGAGGACATCATGTTGTTAGAAAGTAATTCCACTTACCGTAATTACATTGTGTGAGCTGTTTTTGTTATCAATCGAAACAGTCATGGAAAACAAAACTGGTACAACTAAATCTTTATGAATCCTCGCAAGATGAGATATCAAGTCCCATTCTTCTTCTTCCCAGTTAGTATCTGTGATGCTCCACGAGCCATATTCCTTGATAAGCAACTCAAGGGGTTCGCCCTTCAGTCGCTCGATCGCGGCAACATCCATGCACGAATCATAATATGCCAGAGCCTTCCAAACCGCCTCCTCCTGAAATAATTGAATGAACACAGGACACTTGTTTGCTTCGATCAGTTAGTTTCTTAAATTTCCTTCCTGTTCCCCAGTCTTATATATTGCTTCACCCAGAAATTTGCGCAACAAAAACTATGTATTTTGCCTGGTGACAAGTTGGTGGAGGCAGACTTACTGTTTATTAACTAATGAAAGTTACTAATGAAAGAGAGGTAACTGTACACCGCAAATAGCATAGCTACTCTAGGCGGTGTAGACTCCATATATATACAACATGAAATGATAAATATGGGAAAACATATACATATCTGCTAGAAAATTAACACATAACGAGAGGACAAGATCATTACATATAAAAGAAAGGAATTAAATAAGAAGGCGAATAGATGTAGTTTAAAATAGAAAAACATTAGGCTTCTGATTAAGGAATGATTAATCAGCAATATTATACACATCAGCATAAACCCCCTAACGCTCTAAAATCTGCAACGATTCAGTCTGAAGGTTTTCTTTGAATGATTCCTTTGGTTTTGATTTCAAATACTTGGGGATTTTGTCCCGGATTCTAGCTGGAATTGCATGCTCAAAATTGCTGGAGAAGTAAATTAAGCGTAGAGCTCTTTCCTTAGGGATCAAGATTTTTTCAAGATTTGTTTTTGAGGTTCGGCCCCAGACCACAAGGCCAAAGGAAAGATGTGGATGAAACAGAAGTTGGTAAGACGTGTCTCAATTTTGCGATAATACCTATGGTTTTACTTTTGTGCCACATTAGCTGATCATTCCATGAGAGATTGCAGTCTTTCAAGACACCGAGAAATTTACAAATTGTTTTCTCTCCAGATTTCTAAAAGCATTTGTTCATTGTTGAGTACTTTTAGATTTATAGCCGATTTAATTTTCCGTTGATAAGGATGAAATATAATATGGTTGGTATTTTTTGGTATTTAGGGTTAATTTAATCGCTAGCGACCAGTCGCAGACATTGGTCAACTTTTCATTGACAACCGATTCTAGTAATGATAATGATTTATCTTTATACAAAAGACTGGTGTCATCTGCGAAAAGGAAGAACTCAAATTTACTTGAAGAAGCCGAGATATCATTTATATACAATATTTTCACTACTGCCCAAATAGTGCACATTACTACGAGGATCACTTTCATTCATGCTCGACACTCTTTCTTAAAATATTATGATCATGACGATTTTAGATATATGTAATTCATATATTTGCACTGCGGTGAAGAGATGAAATTAAGAGATCCTCGCAGTTAAGGACACTACTACAACGAGTAGTTGATAATAGGACCTGAAAAAAATTCAGGCCCGTACGGGATTTGAACCCATGACCTCAGCGATACCGGTGCAGCGCTCTACCAATTGAGCTAACAAGCCAACTGGGAGCTGGTCAATGTGTTGAGTACAAATAAACCATTCAAGTGATGAATGATGATTTTAGATATATGAAATTCATATATTTCCACTGCGGAGAAGAGATGAAATTAAGAGATCCTCGCAGCTAAGAACACAACTGAAACAAGCAGTTGATCATCATTCATCACTTGGATGGTTTAATTGTACCCAACACTTTGACCAGCTTACAGTTGTCTTGTTAGCTCAATTGGTAGAGCGCTGCGCCGGTATCGCAGAGGTCATGGGTTCAAATCCCGTACGGGCCTGAATTTTTTTCAGGTCCCATTATCAACTACTCGTTTCAGTAGTGTTCTTAGCTGCGAGGATCTCTTAATTTAATCTCTCCTCCGCAGTGTAAAGATATGAATTTCAAAAATGAAAGATGATAGAATTTATCGTTTGGTATTGGCCTTACCTTAGAGTATTTAGCTTTCAGTTCTTTATTTTTAAGTAGTCTCTCGAGCACTTCATTGTTTTCTGCAGTCAGTTTCTCAAACTGATCCCATTTTCTAGATGTAAGTGGCCTCGGGTTCTTCTTCATCCATCCTCCACAAGCGTACTGATAGAAATCCGTACAAGGGTCCACTGAAGGGTCAACTGAATTCAGCAAGTCTTGAAAAGAGTCAATCAATAAATATACATCCTTTCTGCATGTCTTTGTAGAAGATGTCGCACATGGGTAAAGGGCAGAATTTGTTTACATTTGTTGTAAATTTGTAACCCGGATTGTGAGGGGGGGAAAGGGGTGAAAATGGATTTATTTCGGGATTTTTTCACCGTGGAAAGACACGTGGGAAATAAAACGATTCCTCTTCGCCATATTTATGATGACCCATGTTCTTCCAATCTTAAGGGTGACAGCGCTGGTCGATAAAGAGAGGACTTTGTCAAAGAAAAATGATCAATGCGAAAATGGTCAATGCCAATCATGTAGTGTCTAAACGGTGGACTTCAACTGCATTTCATCAGCTTCAATCTTACACCTTTACCACCTCATAAAATACTTATTGCTGAAGCAAAGAGAAAATAACAAAATATGGGATTACAAAGTTATGGTTATAATGAAATTGCTCCACCCAAAGATTTCAAACAGTTCCGATAAACATTTGGTGTTGTAGCCTTGGTATACTATCATAAAAATCAAAGAGGTGTTTTTGTTTTTTGTTTTTTTGTTTTAAACAAAGGTGAATTTAAAAATGACTCATGCCTACATCTGTAAGGTTGCCAGGAGGGTGTGCAAGATTGTCGAAATTTTCATCAGGCATTCTTCCTAATTTGTTTTGTCTGCCATCGCCTTCCCTACCGTCGAAGTGGATGGGTCGATCAGACAATAAAAAGAAAGCGAATAAAAGATATCGTGCAGCGGACTCTCTCGAGTTTACAGCCGACTTATTGCAATTAAGTGAGTGACGGGCACATTAGCATATTGAATTTTCCTCAAAGAGCCATTCCGAGTCAAAAAACGGGCAAAAATACCTCTTATTTACCGAGTTCGAGGGTTCTACTTTAAGTTGCAGACCGTGTTTTTTCCGCTCGGATTTATGGCCCAAGCGCGAAGCGCGCGGGCCATAAATCGAGCGGAAAACACGAGTTAACGTAACTTACAGTACGGAGAAAAATGAGGTCAGTAAGATATTTATTATGTATTTTGCTTCAAACAGAGAAGGGAAAAGATTTCAACTCGAGCGGAACGGCCATTAATGATTGAAGCGCGTCAAATCCTAAGTACAAGAGCATTTTATTGGCTTCTAAAAACTGGACTTTGAGTCGTCAAAAGTTTAAAATATTCGTTTCATATCCATAGTTCTAAATGAAGCAAACTTCATGAAAAGAATTGTTCAAGTATACAAAGGTTTTCTACAAGGAACTGATACAATGTTGTTCAAGTAACTCTTTTGTCGAGAGTTTTTTTCAAAATGCTCGAAATCTACAAGGCACAACGTGTTTCTTCGTAGAAAGTGCGAACGGCTAACTTTTTTCAATGTTAACGGCAAATGAATAAATGAATGAATTTTATCAATACGATTGAAAACAACACAAGAATCTTTTCATCGATTAGCATCCAACTTTTTGGTGTTTGCGGCGTTTTCACGGAAGGTTCCCAGGTGGATCACTCAGTGCAGACTGAACAATATTAAAGACACTATTGCATTGGAGATTGAGCCGATGTTTGTTGACGCGAAGAAAAAGGATGTGGCATCTTTTGGAAGCCGAACCTATTTTGTAGGGATTTTGAAGGAAGACGGGTGGCAAATAGAGAAGGACAAGTTAGACGAAGTTTACTTGAGTTTGCGTTTTTGAAAGCTTGAAATACTGTCTGGTTCGTACTCGCCGCCATTTTGCTTGCGGACATCTTTAACGAACTTGCCAAGGAGCTTGTCGAGAGCAGCAGCAGGTATGTTCATTACATTAAAAATTTTCATCGACCTACTGTTCGCAAAACCCTTCAAACTTTTCCCAATCGTATTTTGCCCTTTTCACAGTGTTTGAGCACCTTTCGGCGGCGATGAAATCATCTAGCTCTCGAATCAAGTTATCTTTGTCGTCCTCGCATTTCTTCATTTGTCGCTTGTCATCTGCCAAAATCTCGAAGAAATCAACTCGAAAGTCTGGGATATCTGCTTCTGAGGTTTGTGCTTTTTCATCGTTTGTTTACTTTTCCTTTAAATGTGTTTCAAATTTTTCTTCACGAGACATTTTGGCGATCAAAACAAACTTTTCTAATTTAGCGGGCCGTACAGCGAAATACGCCCCATTAAATAGCTCAATCATGGCGCACTTACTAACTGAGAGATACAATAAAGTGACTTATTGAGTGGAAGTGCATTTAATCCCTAAAGCTCAATATCCAAAACAATAGATTATCAAATGGCAAATTTTAGATTTTTAAGAGTTTTGAATAACGCTATTTTTCCCCAGCCAAAAAAAACTTATGAGAAAAAGCGTGGTGACAACAACAAAACATATATTGCGAACGAAAAATGACAAAGATAACATTCGAAAACACGCTACTCCACCTCCCTCACACAAGAAACATGGCCGAAAATAATTGTTCTCCCTTCGACCAAAACGCGGCATTACGTTAAATACAGGAGATCAATATGTTACACAAACATGGACAGCTGAAAATATAAAGGTTTAAAGATGTCTTTCAAATTGTAGCTCATGCGACATCACATAAAATTTACTCCATGCATGCAAATTTACGAATTTGCCCCCACACGTGTAGGCATTGCATTTTTATGGTAAAAAAAGGAGACCAAACAAATATTAAAAAAGATCAACACCCCATACCATTCTAAGAGGGTGTCAAAGGGTTTCATAGAAACGCGTGATTGAGGCCAAAATTAATATGTGACGTATGAATTTTACAGAAAGGCAAGCGTGATTCGTGAAACAGCTTCAGGCGTGATTTGCCTCCTGTTGTTACTTAAGTAAATGAAGAGTCCCTTGTTTTACTACAAATATGACCTTAAAAGAGGTTTTTGATCAATATTATTGGAGCCCAGATATTGTAAGAGGCTTAACCCAGGGAATCTTACTTAGCAGTAAGCTATCTAAGCTTACCGGCATAGGTAAAGAGGTAAACTGACTGCCTGAAGACCCATCGTTTATTCCAGACTTTGTGTTACATCGAGAAAATATAGAACTATTTTAATGGCTTAGATTCTTGCGTGTGCAAGGTTGATAAGGAGTGAAACTGAATCCCACTTACATCAATTAAAATACATGGAATGATTTGTTTTATCGTTCTTATAGCGCACAGCTGTATCAAATTTAAGCAAGATTATATATTAGTGTGCTTATTCACTCATCGTGCTTTTCTGTTCTCCAAATTTTGCGTTTGTCGTCTGTCTTTATTTACAAAAGGACAAATTCCTTACCTGATACCGCATGTAGACAGTCTGTTGTCCAACACATACCGCCATGATATTTTTCGTGTTCAGGTATCCTTGTAGTTGTTGTCTCTGGTTTCTCTACAGCCTCGGTGGTGAGATTTCGTGCGTGCTCCCTCAAGTACAGATTCAGTAAGACAAGGCAACATACTATCAGTAGAGCGATAGTGAGGATTAGAAATTTAACCAGTGCTGAACATTTCTTTGCTTCCTTCACATTCCACGAAACAAAACTTGTTCTACTGTTTGGCCTGCGCGTCTCTCTCTTCGTTTTAACATAAACTGATTCCATCATGATCGGCAATCAACGTTCATTAGTAATTTCGTTGTTCGGCTAATTCTTCTTCTTCGTGGGTTAATTAACCTCGACTCTACCTCTCGACTCTAATTAACTTCGGCTCTATCTCACCGACAGAACATGGATCAACTTTGGCGTAAGAATACTGTCTTTAGTTAAGGAGAACTTGTCTAGTTAATCGCTAAACAGATTTGGGGAATAAAGCTCAGCGCAAATGATACGTAGTGACGTCAGTACTTTGATTGTTGTTGGGTCTTTTCCCCCAGTTCGGCATAGGGTTAAATATGGACTGGACCCTTGGACTATTGGACTACTTTTTTTACTTTTTTTTTTGGACCACTTATGGACCTTTTTAAAGACCTTTTTTTGGACCAATTTTTGGACCATTTCATCGGGGAAGGCAGAGGCGGCCTAAGCTCCAGCTATGAGATGATCATCTTGCGAAATAACAGTCATGGTAAAATCATAAGATCTTGTAAGGGAATATTTACGACCTCGGCCGCTCTAAGGAATGAAAGTCAAAATTTCTCAATAAAAACACCTCACCTTACTTCCACAGTGCATCGCTTGTTATATGACCGCTTACTATGTTGAAAAGAACACATTTTAGCAAGTTAACCATTTCTAGGTTTACTACGTACATAGGAAGAGCACGGGCTTTTCACACAAAGGGAAACGTGAAGGAACTGGTGGATGATTCATGCTAACCAGTGAGTATCATTAAGCACTAGCATAAGTCGTCTTAAAAGGCACACGTGTGACTCAACAATGGTGGAACGAAAACGGGTATTGGCGATAATGTCGATGGCAATTTTAGTCCAGCGTTCAGGCGCCAGTTTCGCATTCGGATAACAAAAAATAAAGAAACGCTACGACCCAGCGCAAAAACTTTGACATAAGAATAGTCAGTCGAAAAACCGCTGAAAATAATTTGTATGATCCATTAAAAACTCCCGCCCCCTCCCTGCGTACTAATAATTTGTCCTCCATCCCTCCCTCAGTAACAACAGTTTACCTCCCACCCCTACCTGAGTACTGATAGACTGCATCCCACCCCTCTCTAAGTACTTATGGTCTTCCTTCCCCCCTTCCCCCCCCCCCGATATTATCGGTCCAAAAAAAAACGGTCTACAAAAAATTGGTCCCAAAAAATAGTCCCAAAAAATAGTCCAAAAAATAGTCCAAGTGTCCAATGGTCCAGTCCATATTTTACCCTGTGTGCTGCTCTAACCTATACCATTTATCAGGCTGTGATTTCCTTAAAATTTTGATATGATACAGGACAGTTGTGCCAAAACGACCTGATACGGATGCAGGTCAATAGGCCAAATCATGGTGCAATAACAAATTTCAAAGTCGTTTGTCGGGATCGCTGGATTTACCTATCGTGTAGAGACATTAATTCCAAAGCTGTCTGATACATTATAGATAATTTTGTTTCTTATATATTGGCCTGCCGCATAACCTTTTTTTCTGGTTGCAATAATTTACATTGGCAAACACACTTCACTGATGACATGTCGTAGTCACGTTCGCACGCTGCGTAGGAAATACGCAATACTTCGAGAGGATAAGATAGAAGAGTCACAATAACCGTGTCTCTGATTAGAAGAACCATGTATTTTCACACTCGTTTTACTTTTCTGATTGGTTGGTTATGCATTTCGTACGAATTTCACACGGGCCTTTTTTTTATGTGAAAGCTCGTCTCATGTTTCTCTCATGGTGTGGTCACTTCGGCTGTGGATAATAACGTTTCGACTGCATACTGCTAGTTTCTTTAGCCAACAAGGTCGATTGAGTGTGCGTCACCGTGTCTCTTTTTGATGAGAAAATATAAGCCACATATATTTGATAAATAGTTTCAAATTTGCGACGTTTTTGAAAACGGGTGTATCTATGTATTTATATTCACTTCCACTAAGTACATATTGGATTGAAATGACTACGTTGAAAAAGAGTCTCCACTCTGCATTCCCGCAATCCCGACCAAAATTTTCTCAATCCCGCAATCTCGACGGTTTATACCGGCCAATCCCGATCCCCATCATACAGTTTTGTCTAGTTTTTCGGGATTCGGGATTGGGCTTATTTAAAGGCCGAGATTCGGGAATTTATGAGGGGAGCAAGATGCGGGATTGCTATTGTGAACGGGACACAGGAATCGGCGATTTTGAGGAACAAGATTCGGGAAATACTCGCTTAAACGAACAGAGAACTAGGATGTCCCATGTTGAGAATTTATTAAAAAATTTATCTTCTCAGTCCATGAAAAGTACCACTCGTAGAGGCCTGGTGCTTTTAACTTAGCATTTAAGAGGCGGTCGGGCTGTTCAGCGACACTCTTCAGTTATTGTGCGGGTATGACAATTATATCTGAAGCGAAGTCACCAATTTACCAGAAACCCTCGATGGCCCACAGGGAAACGTGGCATCGAAGAGTGCTGCGTCGACTAATACGCTTAACGGTGTTGAAAAACCCCCAGCAAGTCTCAGAATTATACCGATATGACGCTCTTAACATACTGAGTCAAATGAGACTAGACGTGAAGAATATTCGCTCGGTAGTGCATCACAAGGATAAACTTTTGAAATGCAGCCAAATAAGGCTTGAAAAAGACAACCCATTGGGCGATGTACTATTTTAGAAATCCAAATTCGAACGTGCCATGATCCTGTCGGCCATACCAGTAATAGTCAACCGTTATCACCAGTACCGATGGCACCACAGGGCATACAGAAGATGAGGGACTAAGCATAAACAACGGTGGCAAGGAACTCTGCAGTCGTAGCCTGGCGAACCGATCAGCCTCGAACGTTAACTTAGAGGAGTAGCAAGAAAACAGCGGGAAACGAGACGAAGGGGAAGATGGAATATTTGAGTGCGATTCCCCGAGTGATGATGGTGACATTCCATCTTTGCAACGAGAGGCTGATTTTCATCTCAGAAGGTGTTCCCGCTTCGGAAGAAGTATTCACTTTAACAGCAGAATTGTGTTCAGTCAATTCTTCTCCATCCCCCTTGTCATGGAACGATGGGATTGACGTCACCTTTTGTGTTTTATGCACTTGTTGACATTGTTATTCGTTTCTTTTATACTGACCTGTCTGTACTAATACTTTTATCCCTTGATCAAACTTTAACGGAAGGAAGTCATTACCATGACTACAGCGTTCGTTAGAACGAACAATACTTTGAAAACTTCTAAAATGAACGATATCATCATTTTGGCGAAAAGAGATAAACCAACACCTTACGGTGACCATAAACTTCAACAGATCAATGCTAGTTGAGAAAATTATCACCCACCGAAATGGCCCTGTTAGGGTTACGAAATCCAATTAGAGACCTTCATATATGGGCATATATGGCCTTATGGGAAAGTACTCAATCCCTGATTTCATGCCAGTGAGACACTGGGAAAAGGTTTAGTGCAATAAGTCTTTTCTTGTTAGGGTATTTGGGAACCTAAAATAAAATTTCTGGCTCGACGTTGAACTCCCTCGATTGCTTGTAGACCACCAATGTGCAGAGGCGGCGTCCACACTTCACCAGAATGTCCGACATAGGATCGCACCAGGCTCAGGTAGAGAGAGCGCTTGACTTTGGATCCAAAAGGAGGGTCAACTATTTTGTAGATGATGCTTTGGATAATATGGAAGAGACGTGGGAACTCCAGTTAAGGTTTGTATTGATAACTTTACCAATATTTTTGTGTGTCAGTTTGCAATACGACGTGATTCCCAATAAAAACAAAGCACCTGAGCGACTGTTAAACGGCCACGCAGGAATCCGTGTTGCTAAGTAAAATAGGAAATGCAGGTGGTTAATACATCTTTTGAAAATACGTATTTCAAGCACTTTGGGTAGGATACAGAGCAATGAAATAGGCCCGTAATTTTCCACTAGTTCGTTATCTTTTTTTCTTGTGGATAGGTATGACCAATGGCTCTTTCCACAATTTAGGTACCGCACCAAAAACAGAGATTTGTCAAAAAATTTGCATACGCAAAAAAAAAAAAAAACCAGTCGGGAGACTGACAGGTTCATAGGCTTTGCTGATATCTAAGCCGCGTAGCAATGATTCTACTACGGAAAAGGTCAGTAAGATGGAAGATAACATTGCATTTAAGTTCAGTATAGAGCTCACACAAGGTGGTGGATCAGACGAAAATGAAGGGAAAAAGTAATGATTACACGCTTCAACCTGACGAGCTAGAGTACAAAGAAACTGACCGCAATATTTAACAATGGTAGGTACTGAAGGTAATTTCCTTTTACTTTTATGAAACGACCAAAAATTTTTTTTGGATTCCCGTGAAGTGACGCTTGAAAGAGTCTGTATAGTCGTTACATTTACTGTAGATTAGCATCTTGCATTCACAATAAAGAGTACAGAATTTTTCACGATAGTATTTACCATTAGTCTTTTAAGTTTTATTTCTGACGTTTTGCTTTCGGAGCAAGTATTAACTTGACCAACAATCCATGGAGGAGAATTGATATTCTTGAGTTTTACTTTGGATATGTACTCGTCAATGAGAGATGTAAGTTGAAATACCAATTCTCAAAGTTCCCCATTTAGGGTGGTAGAGATCAGGTCAGTCAAGTTTGCATCGCGAAACTTTTTTTGGAAGGTTTCAGAATCTGCTTTCTTGAAATTATAACCAGTGCAAGACTGTTTTGGTAATCGAGGAATGCGGAGAGTAACATAGAACGTCCCTGGAACGTGGTCCGTATGGAATGTTAGAACACTTACATGCATTGTTTCGATGTTATGAAATGAGTTAGGTTCGTTTGTGATAATGATGCCCAGGATATTTGCAAGGCTACAAGCATGAAAAATGTATACTTTATTATACATGTAATGGCAGGGCCACCAACAGAGCAAACCTCGACAGGTATCTTTTAAATCTAATGGCTTCACTCATGAGCAAAGATGAAATCCGTGCTTTTACTATGAACTAAAGTACTGCTTTTCTTTAAATAGATTGATTGGCTGACCTGTTGCGTGACTCTACAAAAGACGTTTTGTTACAGGTAGAAATCGCTAAAGGAATGCTTCCATTCAGCTACATAACAACCCTGAAATGATTTTAAGCACATCTTCGATTATGGCTCTAAAATACGTAAGCCTTCAGTCGCTCCGTGATTGGATGCAACCGATATGTGCCATCCTTCCGCCCACAGAGTTTCTCATCTGGCTATCGTCTGTATGTTTACCCTGCTTAGTCACTGAATAACTGAATCTATTTAATGGTTATAAAAAAAATAGTACTGGTAAAGCTAAGGTAAGGTACGTTTTTTCTTGGGGGGAAGGGCTGGGGCCTCAGAGGGGAGGGTCATCAATTAAACTGAGCACCAAAAGGGGTCACACCTCTTTGTAAGCTATTCAAGGGGAGGGTGATACACCTTTTCCAGAATTTTTTTATGAGGATTTTTGTGATGTTGCTTTTCATTTTCTTACAGATCAATTTTTTCTTTTCACCGACTTTGATTATATTTAATGTTTTATTATAGGTTCTTTGATCTCTTTTTATTAAATGTTTTTGTTTAATTGTACAAACAATTGTACAAGTCTGTTAACATAGAGATAACAACGATGGTTAGAACTCAGGTAATCCAACCACTGTCCGCAGTGCAAACACATCCCAGCTCAGCTCTGAGTCAAATTTTCAATTTCAGTCATTGCAGTGTAACTCTCAACATCGCTGGAAACCATTCTTCCCAAGCAAGTGTCGGCCAGAGCATGCTTAGTTACCAGATAATTTCTTCGTTCAGAATCTGACTCCGATTTAGGTGTATTGTTCAGATAAATACATTTTGAACCTTTCTGCTGTTTGCGGCAACGATTGATCGATTGCAGTTTAACTGAATTAAGCCGTGTAACGTTGTTAACTGTATTTTAAGGATAAAATGCTCATTGGATCTATTGGTCAGTTACGTTTGTTTTGACATTTGTGGCGGCATTGAAAAGGCTTCATCGCGGGGACATCGTGCTCGAATGCAATCCCCTCAAAAATTTTGCCTTTTAAGTGATGAATAAGAAGTCGCAAGTGCCCTCGGGCAATTAAGGATAAATTTCACTTGTATTTTCAAAGTTTTCCCAAAATTTCCCGAGTTGCTCCGCGACTCGGGAAATTTTGGGAAACTTTGAAAATGCAAATTAAACCTCGTTGCTTATTGCTGTTGGCGCTATTTTTGGTCAAATCGACCCAGGAGCCCTTCCTGAGTTAGCAGCATAGTCATATCACCACTCCTACTTATCACCTGTTATGTAAAAACGTATTGACTCACCTTACTAAGAATTACTTACAATTTGAACCTGTGCCATAAGAGCTTTGTCGCTTTACATCTTGCGTAACAAAAAAAAATAATAATCCACGCTCTTGCAATACAATAAGATACTTTCAAGGTGTAAATTTACGAGAACGCGCGACTGCCAAGTGACATCAATTATACCCTTAAAAATATTGGTTTGAACGCTTCCAAGCCCGCAAAGAATCCAGCAAAGCATAACGACTACTTAATACCTTAATTTTCACTTTCTTGCAATTCTACGATCCATCAAGGGAAAGCTGATTAGAATGGCGGATCGCCTATTGAACACTACCAACAAACGTAAACAGTAATGCTAATCAGTTTTTATTAAATTTATCCAAAAAACCGGTCACCTGCCGACAAAAAGATAGGTCAGTGGACCATAGATGAAATCACTTTTTCGGTTTATTAAGTCAGTTATGTTGCGGAACCACAAACAAAGCATGTGGTGCATAATGGGCGAATCAAAAATGAACAATATCTATAATGTACTGATTGAAAACATTTTCAGCTGCCAAATTCGAAATCCTTATAATTCGAATAGCACTTTGCCAGAGTGTTCCCTCGTTTTCCACTTGACATCAGTTCACCATAAGGACAAAGGCATATCATTTCAGTATTTTTCTGTAAATTAAAAAAGCGTCTGAGTCCATCGAGGAGAAAAATGGCAGATCCCAAATACCGCTTAACAATGGAAGAGAAGATGCATCTTGATGGAAATTCAAACAGTCCTGACGGCCATATAATACACAGTAGAAAACGGGTGCAAAGAAATGGATGTAGCACTTCAGTACTTGTGTTTGTGGTAGTTCTGCTTTCCCTGGCCTGTATCAGCCTAGTCATATTTTTGGCAATAGAAAAATTGCAAAGGAACGATGAAATTCGAAGCTCGTTTTGTAGAACCGTCCTGGGCACATCTAACTCGAGTGGGAATGTGACGCCACCATGCACAAGTGTCCAATGCATACTCGCCTCTGCCAGTAAGTAGCACTTGCTAACCAAAGTCATTTTTATTGAAAGCTATTACGACGCTTAGGATTTTAGAACCTTTTTATTCTAATGAACGGCGCGAAAAAAAAAAAGATTAGATATTTCCCAACAGAAAGGAAATGGCTTACTTAAGGTTGACTAGCCAGCCACCATAGTTACACTTCGCAGATTTCTTAGGCTAGAGAGTCTTTACTATTGGTTTGCTTTCTTGTGAGATGAAACCTGCTAAATTCACTTACAAAATCTTTCTAACAATTGGGTCGGAAAATGCTTCCAAAGATGTAGCTGTTAACTTTTGTTCAAAGTAATTTATACAAAGAAGGATTGGGAAATTGCCAAATTCGACACTACGCTAACCAGTGAATTTCCGGATTTGTTTTTGTCGCAATTTGTGTCCTGTGGATAAAGTACCAAGTTAATTTTTGCTATGATCGTTAAATTTAATTAAATATAGTATGTTTTACAAAAACTAATATTAAAACTCTTCTTTTTCTGTTGGGGATACGCCACATGAAGATATGTAAAAGAGTATCTGAAGAACTCTTGCGATGTGTGTTTGCGTGTTGCTATATAAGTCAAGATGAGCGTTCAAAAACCTGGAACAATCCTGCTGGATACCAGCAAGTAGCTACAAAAAGTTTCCATGTTTTAAACCTACTTAGTACTCAAACTCCATGCTTCTCCCATAAACGGCTGTACTATCATTGCTTGACAGTAATGCGTTGATGACTTACAATGATTTTAACATTTTCATGAGTTCTCTCTACCTTTCATTCAAGCGTTATAGTTATATTTACATCAAACTATGTTTTCATCTCCTTCCTATTTGTAGTAGCAGCAGAGTTAACTTTGGATAGTTAAGACCTTGAATATTCTCATCTAGGCTAATTACCAGTGATGCAAATGTCCAATAAATCGGAAAGGTTTTTTTGATAAATTGATTGTAACTGAAGTAATCCTTAGCCCCTTTTCAGTTCAAAGTTCTAAATTTTATTCATCTGTGTTATATTTTCCCCAACTCACCAAGGAACGGGTGGAGCGGCAATGTGACAATGAAGACAAACATTACTCGATAGCTTTCGCTAACAATAATGGTTCGCTGGGAAACTGTAGCAGAATTCATTTTATCCAAACACGACGATTTCAAAAGTGAAGAAACGTTCCTCTCGTAGGTCCTTGCCGTGAACGTTGCTACAGCTTTTCTACCGATATTCATCGCAAATCTGTTGATTAAAACAATGATATTCATTTTTGATCAATTGTCAAAGGCGAATCAGTCGATGCACATCTGTGCGGTTTTTCTTTGTGGAGCCATCCCATTAGAGTAATCTATATTATGAGCCACTATAGTCAGGCTTACGCATATGGTTTTAGACTCAGAACAACTGTTTACCTTGTTTGATTCTCTTGATTCTTTGAAAGATATTCTGCGGACAGTCGACCAGAATGTAGATCCGTGCGAAGACTTTTTCCTTCACGCATGTGGCGGCTGGATCAAGAGCAACCCTATACCACCTAATGAACCACTCTGGAATCAAGTGCTTGCTCTCAAGAAAAGAAATGACCAACTTTTGAAGAGGCTTCTCGATGACAAAACAGTCAGAAAGAGATATATCGGGGTGAGTGACTCATTTCATAACTTTATTGCCAGTTTTATATTAGTTTCCAGATTGCATAGATCGCATTGAAGGCAAGATTAAGGGGTAAATCATCCCTTTCCCCTACTATCGATAATATCTATAGGACGTAGCCTCATTAGTTCCTCTTTGATTAGAATGATGCTGTTCAGAAGGCCTTCCTATATTACGATTCCTGCACTGACCAGGACGCCATTGAACATGCGAAAGGGTCACCTCTTCTTGAATTAATTGCGAGGTATGGATCATGGAATATCACTAACAAAACTTGGACTTCCGACTCCTGGAATTTTGCCGAGACTTTGGTTCGTATTCACAAAGAGCTCAAACTCTCGCCACTGTTTACACTTCAAGTAAAACCAGATCTGGTGGAATCCTCGCGCTACGTCATAATGGTATTGAAGTTTATTTTCGAATGATTTGAAATCCATCAAACTCGGTTGTATTTGAAGTAGTTATAGGTCTTATTATGGTGGATAATTTTTGTCAACATCAACATCCGTTACCACAACTGAAATTATGAAATTAAATGAAGATATGATCCCGGCAGGTGAACTGCAATTAAAGAAATTGCAAGAAAAAAGACATAGCATCCTATCTCATTCATAGCAGCGCATTACACCTTCACTTGATTAACACCCGCAAGGTCACGACTCGTGTTCACATGATTCTGAAAAGCTAATATCTTGGATGACAAAAGGACTGAGGCGTAGCATGCATTTATCGTGAATTACGTGCCAAAGTTAATCGAGCGCTGAAAGTGCAAATCGACCCACACAATTTTTCTATCTCGGAACTCGGAAATTCTATTCCCTTCGTTGTCCAAAAAAAGTCTTACCTTCCCTTGGTGAAATGACACTCAGTCATACATTTGAAAAATTTATTAACTTGACAACTAGTCGTTTCACTTTGTTGCCGATATCTTTTTTTATTGTGTTCGTGTTACTACAGATCTTCGAAAACAGTTTGCTACGGAGTTCCTCCTGACCAAATCTAAATTTCTCTATTTTAGCTTTTACGACACATTCTCGATAATAGTTCATAAGAGAGTTTCTCTTGGCTAAATCTAAATTTTCTTCAATCCGTTTTGTTGACGGACTCTTTATATCAACAACTACCCCTTGCTAATCCATGATAAGCCTCAAGAATTTGGCAGCGTGTTAAAGAGGAGCAGTCAACTTACAAAAATACTCCCTCTGCGGAAACTAATTTTTGTCTAAAGAAAACTTAAATGTTTAAATCCATACTTAAATGCTCAACTCATATTGCAGTTTTCCCACCGGTAACCTATTCTTTTATCGTTTTCAGATAGATCAAACGACTCATTCTATTACAAGAGATGCATACCTCGCTAATACTTCTTACCATCACCAAGTAAGTGATAACGATTCCTGATAGATATGATGTACAACGTATCTGTCTCATCACGTCCAAATACCTATACTATTTTAAAAGCACCTACTTTTTATTGCGGCTGGACTTTTCGGAAATATTTCCGACTAAGTTGTATTCTTCTGAGAACTATCAGAAATCTAAAATACATCCGAAAAAAATCATCAAGAAGGCCTCCATCGGTTAACTGTCAGCCCTCCAACAGCCAGAACTTTAACCGGCAACGGTAGAAAAAAGCACCACTTTCAGATTTAATGGCTTTCTTACTTAATAACTGTTTCTGACCATGTCAAGCCGCGTCATTCCTGACATTTACCACATAACACTGAAAAAACTTTGACATTGAAAAAACTCAACCAGACCTGGCGCACTTATGGCCGGAGCTACTAAGGAGAAACAAACACAGTAAACTGTTGCTTGGAGTTATTTACAGGTCAGACTTACTGATGACGGGCTAGAGTGTTTCGAGGACTTGCTTGGTCATATCACATCCACGTGGAATGGCAAGGTAGTTCTTACAGGCGATATTAACTTGATGTTATCGATCGCCCTGACTCTTTCCTTACGCGTTACAGTAATACCTTAGACATGTTTGTTATGAAGCCAATTAGAGTCACTAGGACCTCTCGAACACTGATTGATCATATTATTACTAACCTCCCAATGCGCATTTCTGCCACTGATGTCATTACTACCAGTATTGTAAGCGACCACGATTCTCCGTTTGCCTGTATAAATGTGGGTGTAGATCGGTATCTGAACATCGTATACTCATCTGATAATCCAGAGGAACAGTTAGAACACTTAAACAGCATGTTTAAGGAGTGTATCGAGAGACATGCCCCTCCTCGGAGGGAGAGAGTTACGAGTTTCGGATAGAGGACTGCCAAATACGGTCACTACTACAGCGGGACGTCAGAAACAAGTTGAAGGCAGCTATTCGTCGGGCTCGCGAGACCTTCACAAGGCAGGCGTTATCCTCTAATAAACCGAAGGTGTGGCGTATTATCCACCGCATACTGAAACCTAACCAGCAACCCTTGCGGCAGGATCCTGACAGGTTAGACTCATTCTTTGCTTGTACTACCGGGAGAACTTTACCTGTTAGTGGTGACTTACCTTCCTGTCTTAAAGAAGGAATTGAATCTTTACCTCTATCTCTCTAATTTCAAGCTCCGAAAAGTGCCCCACAGCGAGGTCCTGAGCGTGCTGAAATTGTTAAGATCTGATATGTCTACTGGCCCCGACGGTATCCCTGTCCAATTCGTTAAAATGGTGGCTGAATCCATTGCTGGTCCCCTCACAACTATTATCAACAAATGTATCAGGAAGTACTATTTTCCTAAGGCGTGGAAAAATGCGAGGATCAGTCCAATTCCTAAAGTCGATCAACCGAAGTCTGAGGAACACTTTCGTCCCATTTCAATTCTCCCCACACTATCAAAAGTCTTTGAGAAACTTGTCGCGCTGCAGATGACCACCTTTTGTGAATCTGGATCAGTACTCCGCGATACAATTTCTAGCTTTCGTAAGGGACACTCGACCAATACGGTGCTAATGGCTATGCGCAACGATTTGCTAAGAGCGATGAAAAAAGGTGAGGTTGCTCTCATAGTGCTGACCGATTTCTCTACAGCGTTCGACACAGTCAACTACAAGATTCTTATAACTAAGTTATCAACGCTTGGTTTCTCGAAGCCGTCTCTGTGCTAGTTGAATAGCTACTGAGTGACCGGTCACATTTCGTACAGATCGATGATCGTACATCTGAATCAGTGAACGTACGGTTTGGTGTGCCACAGGGGTCGATCCTCGGCCCAATGTTATTTAACCTCTGCGTTTCCGATCTGCAAGATCATCTCCCTTTCTCGATTGGTTCATTTCAATACGCTGACGATACTAAAATAATTATACCAATGGAGAGGGGCACCTTTCAAGACTGTCAAGTTACTTAATGCCCTTTCCGCAAATATGAGAAACTGTAGCGATTTCAAAGTTTAGTTAAGGGAAGTTAATGCCTATTTATTAAATCACATTTATAAATAGTTTGTAAATTGCATATAGGGTTGTATAACTATTAACAATCTCTGTTATATTTTTATACAATATCCTTTTACAGTCCGATGTTATTGCTTTTTATATTGTAGATTTCATGCTTTTTTAATCGTTTTTCAATATTATATTGCAGTTTTTAACAATCCTCCGAAAACGCTAAAATCTCGAAAATACGAACTTGTAAACGCTTTGGGGTTGTTTTCAGGGCCATCTGTGATAGTTTGCATGGTGTATCTTGAATTACACAACCTGCTTTTCACTTACAGGCGCATTGATATCCTCCGCATAAAACAGGCACTAAAAAATGTATATTTGAAAGGGTAAAGATCGGCAACTATGACAATAACGACGCCATTTCTTACCGAAAAACTCTTTTTCCTTTTTCATGGATAATCTTAAGCCATTCTAGAACATTTTGGACGAGTTTGAGCTTACATTTTAGAGAAGATTTCCCTTTAATGTCTTTCTTTGTGGTCCGCTGCCTGCTGATATGTTATTGATCGTGGGCATCCACGCTTCTGGGATTTCGATTTCACTGTCCCTGTTGAAATTGTTACGGTGAAGTGTCGTATAGATGGCCTCTTTCACACTGCGTGTTAGAAATGGGTATCACAATCAATGAACTTTACCTCGTTCTAGAGCGGGTGACATCCGTTATTGTGATTGTGTACTGAAATGGCGGAGATTCTGGTCTTCGCGAGTCGTACATTCCTGCCGTGTTCTTTGATTCTCTTGTATAGATCTGCCAGTATCGCTGATGAAGAATTCCCCGCACTCACAGAGAATCCTGTATAACATGTTTTGATCCTGCATAGCCGGGTTGACCACATTTCTCGGTAGTAATATGCGTGATCATAACGTAGACTCCAACTTTTAAACAGCGGCGAAGTTGTTCGGAAAGATCTTTGACAAAGGGCAGGACTGTGGTGGATCTGCTAAGTACTGGTCAGTGTGTGTCGGTTTGCTGTGTGCGCCGGTGGATAGATGTCTATCAGGTTCTCTTGTACTGCAGTGTCAAGGAAGGTGAATTTGGTGTTACCTTCCGTCTCCCTAGTGAAGTGAATGGAAGGCTGTTGGTGGTTTAAATCAGTGTAGGAAGCTTTTTACGCGCTCACGGACAAGATGGCAAAGATGTCTGTCGGATCTTTTTTCGAGCGCTGATAAGTCTGTTTTCGATCAAGGAGAACATCTTAGTCCGATAGGTGTCGGTGTACAATAGCACGTCCTTTGTCTGCTGGTAGAACTATGATAGACTGGTCTTCCTCTAGGCGTTTTACTGCGTCCTGCATTTCTTCGTGAGGTTAGGCTCCGGTTGTTTTGCTTGTGAAAGGATTCCGTTGAGAGCTCTTCTGACAGTGCCCGCCTGTTGGGGATTGAGTGATCTGATCCCTAATTCAATCTTGCAAATAGTCTCTATAGCAAGTATGTTGTCAGGAGTACGGCGAAGTTTAGGCACAGCGTAAGGCACATGAGCGCTCGGAGCAGTACGGGTCTTACGATAATTGTTATTTGTAACTTCTCTTTTCTGTTAGGAAATTAGTCTTTTGTATCTTGTAGATAACGTCAATAATTGTTTGGGTAATCAAAGTTATTACTTAGATTTTAATTACTCTCGTTATTAACCACTTAACAACCGAGATTGAGGTCATTACGGGATAATCTCAAACTGAGGCCTTCCTTGCCGTATTGTTCGAGCGATAGCGACCGACAGTCGTAGTTATTTAGTTATTTATAATATGGCTTATGAAGAAGAAGAAACGAAAAACTTATTCAAGCGGAAGTCGTCAATTTACATCCGGCGATGCGCACGTTTATACAATCATTCATCGACTCAAACCCTCGGTTAAACTACGTAATCAGTGAACTACACCGGTGTATCACGTATTCTGTCAGGAACACATTTATTTTCGGAAAAGATGATCTTCTATATAGAGGTGTCACAAATAAATTTTGCCTGACTTTCAAGGCAAACGTCAACTAGAATGCATACAGGAAAGACAGAAAAGTGCTTCAAAATTGTAGTCCAAATTAGTCCAAACAAACACGTACGGCCTCTTGGCAAAAAGATACAAATCATCGGAATGCATTATTTAAAATATTTTAGTCTTCGCTTTCGACTTCATATCTCCGCCTTCTAAGAGATTTACGGATGACGTTTACAAGCTTTTTGAACATATAAAAACAACTCCATGTAATGAGCAATACTGCTGCCAACAGGAACCGCTCGACTGTTTACATCTGATGTTACTGGAAGCTGATTTAAACTTGCTTGTGTTATGGAGTGGTAAATTATTAATGATAACTACTAAACTAGCTGTGACAAAAATTAAAAAAGAGGAGAACCACCGCGGTACTTGTATGATCTGTTATGCTCCTCGTAATTTACATAATCCGTAAGCGGCCCGTGGGCATTACCGCTTACAATGCACGGCTCTGCTCTTTGTTGTAGCCAATCAGCGCACGTTATATCGGCCACAAGCCGAAGCCATATGATCATTTATTTTATCATATACACTGCGGTGTTATACAAGGATTTCCAGCCCCGAGAAAAGCCGTAACAACGTGAAAACTATGATATTTTTTCACGAGTGATTGATATCGCCAATCAGCTGCTGACAAGTCACTCGTTCTTCGCGCCACCCGATCAAGTTGATAAATAAACGGCAAAGCCTTCAACATTCTTAATCCGAGGTCGTTTGCCGGAATATTTTCGGATTATGGATTATGGCTGCTGAAAACTATGATATTTTTCCACGAGCGATTGATATCGCCAATCAGCTGCTGACACGTCACTCGTTCCTCGCGCCACCCGATCAAGTTGATAAATAAACGGCAAAGCCTTCAACATTCTTAATCCGAGGTCGTTTGCCGGAATATTTTCGGATTATGAATTATGGCTGCTAAATGATTAAAAAATTGTAAAAAAAGGTCTGCCAACTTTCTGACACTGTCCTGTAATCTTTTCGCATTGTCTTGAGGATTTACAGGAACACTGTGGTTTTGATGGTTATCTACAAACTTATTAATAAGTACGTAGGCCAACCTATTAAATAAAACTTTTGGCATAATTTTCATGTTTTGCTTGATAAAATGTTAATCTTAGCCTTTTCTTGAACAACGAAGGAAATTGTTGTGACCTTCCTATTATGTAAAACTCCATACATTTTGTTTTGTTGGCTGTAGGTAAGAAAGGCCTACCAGCAGCTTATGTCTGAGTTGATCAACCTGATCGGTGGAGAGACTAAGTGGGCCGAGCACCAGCTTAAAGAAGTGTTTGAATTTGAACAGGACCTTTCTAAGGTAAGAAATAAATTTCTCCAATTTACTGGTCAAAAATCAGTTAGGAAATTTTATTTTGAAATTTTAAAGGTAGTTCCATCGAAAACTAATCATCGTGACAAATGAGGATACATTATTATAGAGAGAGTAACGGCCATTTTTAATTTTTTCTTTGCTCAAGCTATCCGCAACTGCTAACGAGAGAGCTGACAGAAGTAAGGTATACAAGTTAATGACTTTGAAAGAACTTCAAAACAAAACAGGAGAACCGGTGAGGATTAGTATCGCTGAAAATTACGGCGAATGGCTTGGTTACATTGTTTTAATTTGATGGATAACCTTAGTTATTCGATACCATGTAATCGATCAAATACCTTGTATTCTTGTCGTAGTTTATCTTCTCGGCATATTGTTATGTTTTTTCCACTGGCCTAACCAGCCTAAAGCCTAATGTACCCGACCTAAGATAAACTTATAGAGCAATTTTTTATGGAGTGTTGATGAACCAAAGAAAGGTAACCACAAAAACTTATCAGAACAAAGTTCAACATCATCATTAATCAATGAAAACTCAAAGGAAAATAGATAACCTGCTTAGAGCGCGGGGAAACACGAATGATCGAGCTGGAATTGGTTTTTAGTTTTTTATTTGATGTATTGATAGGGAAGTGTGAGTTTTCTTGACCAATCACAGAGCGAAGTAAAGCAGAAATTAAGCAATCCAAGATCAACTTCGACACTCAATTGAAAATTACTCTTTTGTTGTGCCACTGCTATCATCACCACCACCATCACCACTACTATAGTCCACTTCCGTTATTCCGAACACCCTCGGGGGAAGATTTAGTGTCCGTAATAGTGAGATTCCGTAATAGCAGGAAACGAGAGAAAAAAATCATTTCGTCTTAATGCATAAGAAATAAAATGTAACTACGTAAACATAAATTTTATACCGTGACCACAAACAGATCCGGTCGCAAGCAGGAAATTTTCAAGTTCGCATCCAATTGAAGAATGGTGTCACTAGTTTCCTTTATCATAATGTTGCTTCATATTATGTGAGTCAGGATTTTGGACGAGTACTTAAGTGTCTGTTATAGCGAGAGAAAAAACAAATAAAATTTCGAGCTGGGGGAGGGGGCATGAAAGTGTCTGCATTTCCTTAATAGCGAGAGAGTCTGTAATAACGGGAGTTTATTTCAGTCATTTCTTTATGCGTTTCGCCGGGGGGCTACCTCTTACTTGCAATGGCGGGATATCCGTAATAGCAAAGCGTTCGCAGGGCGAGAGTCGACTGTAACAGGGTATATCTAGTAAAAAAAAGATTTAAAATTAAGCGTAAGCGCGTGCCGTAAAAAAAAACTAATAAGAAAAAAAATAACAATGATGATAGAAATATAACTTGTTGAGTCTCTTCACCTTTATTCCGTCAGCGCCTGCCTGCGTCGTCGCTTTCGGCTGTTTTAACGCTTTTTTATCGACTTTCTTTGTATCGCGTGTTGTGCACAATTTAATAGTGCAAAAGAAAGTCTTCAGAACCGAAAAGCATTTTCCTTGAGCAGCAGTTTCACTCTCAGAATAAATTTGAAGAGTTCCCTTGCAGGGGTTATTTCACTAGGCTCAGTAGCTATAAACAGGATCTGCCTACCCATTTAATACCATTTCTCATCACAATTTCTTTGCATTTGGTCAATGCTCAAGGGTAAAACTATCTTAAATAAAAGTTAAGTGAATAATCTTCAGAAGGAATTTCTTTCTGAGTTTTGTGTTTAAAACAATGAATACTCAGTTAAAGTGGTTTTGGAGAGTTCTCATGAAGAATACCAATAATTTAGAGCGATTTGTCTTTAAAGTTAAAAGCATACAACATCGATACAAATTGGTACAATACAAGTTACTGAAAAATGTATACTTACACGTGTGTAATCCGCTATTTCTATACTCGTAGATTGACTGGTTGTTTTACATAAAAGCAATGTTTCAAGACACCAGCTACGAAATAGAGCAAGACGAAGAGCTCGCCATTTTTGCTTTGGATTACTTGACAAACATGTCAAGTTTGATAACCAACACACCAGAAAGGTTGGTAACATTGAGTAATCAATTAACCATATTCAATTTGATAGACTTAATAAAAGTTGAAGCACTTTGAGTACTATCACGTCATCTGGGTCGCCACCCGGCTGCCGACCATTGCACCCAGGTGCAAACATCTTTCAACATCATTTATACCTTGCCCATCTACCTGCTGCTAGTTGTATTCAGTTGAAGAAGTTAACGCTCGCTGGAGGAAATCTTTAACTCAGTTCCTATGCTGATTACTAAGAACAAGTTCAATATCATCAAAATATCATTGTGCAGTTCACCTCTGGCATTTATAAAGTGTACATTAAGTTGCGAAACATACCATGTTTTGAGATTTCAAAAAGCTACCTAACCGTTCAAAAATTTACTGCAAATCTACTAAATGGGTCGCTAACTTACGATCTAGTAGTTTCTCGCTTTTTTCTCTGTTGGTGATTTGTTTGTACAATTCGGAGATGAAAAAAAATAGGCATTCTTGGGTCCAGAAATGAATTAGTGATAACCAAAGCAGCAGTTCTTTGTGAATCGCACGTTGTGGCTTTTACTAGTTGATGAGTGTAAGGGCAACGCCTCTGAGGTATGTATTTCAGAATGGGGCGTCATAGCATAGTTTTTATGACGGTTGAATACAATTTTCAAATAGTTGGTACTCTTTTTAATGTAGACACTGCTAATAAGTGGTACGATTACGATCCAGAGAGACAGAGAAATAACAGCAAATCGTCTACGCACTGTTATCAAACGCAAAAGAATCGAGGATTTTACCCTCATAGATGTGGCGATACCTTTTGATTAGAATGCTTCCACCAAAGCATTAGGAATGGGACACTATGGACACTAAAACCATTCCTTTTCACCGTCGCTCCCAATTTCTAGTCATCAAACTTTCTTTCGAAGGCAACGGCCTATTCAACAGTGTGTGCTACAATGCTAATGATTCCTATGGATAACTGTTGTGTTCATCTTCACATCCATCACATGACAAGAATTCATTTCTTACTCTCAGTTTCTTTGACTTCGTCGCCTATATACTGAGGACTCTGATTTTTCTAAAAAGTCAGAAGCAATGTGCCAGTTTTTCCAAAAGAATGGCTACTCTGCTTCTCTCGTTCAAGATGGCCATCACTGCCAAACGTCACAGAAAGAGAGAAATCATTGAATTTCACTCACCCTCGCATTTCATTCTCACCGAATAAAGCAGCAAAATCCATCATTTTTTTAAAAACTTTAAATTGCTTTAAAATTACTCCGAAACTGGTATAATATTAACATATTATACCAGTTTCGGAGTAATTTTAAAGCAATTTAACCTCTGCTAATTTCATTCAAACACAACAAAAACATAAAAACCTTTTCCGTCCTTTCATTCGAAACGTTCAGAAAATATTGGGTCAGGACCCAAGCAATCTGTTAAGCAATCATTGTTTTAACCTGTACTTCCACCAATGTTATTTATTGCATAACTTGTACTCAGTGCAAAAAGATGTACATAGGCGAAACAGGAAAACGACCAAACAACCGATTCCGAGAACAGCTTCGTAACCTAAAGAAAGATGATAAAGACGCATCCAAACCAGTCGCTAGACAATTTCATTTCCCTATTCCTTCTAAGCAGCATATGGCAGTCTGCGGCCTTTCTCTGCCTCTAAGCAGCACGTGCACAATCCTGAAAATAATTGTGAGATCTTTATCGTCTTCTGCTGTTTCCGTAGTGTCACGGCAAGAACTAAAAACATAATATGCTAGTGTCTATAAGCCATAAATCACAAAAGGAAAGAACTCAACTGTGTAGCGAGTGCGAATTTCGACTTTCTAAAGTACACAGATACATACAATAGATAGCACCGGAAAACATCGGGTGAAAATTGGCTCAAGATTGGAATTCAATTGTTACGCACACTCGCCCATCTCGACGACATATGTGGCTTTAAGCAATCCCACTTGATGCTATAATTGACTACAAAATATCCAGAATCTCGCTCGAACAATTTTTCTAACTTCGATTGTGGGGGAGACACATGGATTATTCTTAGTTTTACCTGAGCGGTTCCGCTTTCAGTGACCGCTCAATACAGGTGGAGAATAATAAAATGGGCCGTTGGGACTCAGCAAAGGGTGATTGCGACCGCTTAATAGAGGTGAAAATTGCGGAGATCAATGGAAAAAAAACCTGGCTTTGGCAACTGACCACTTGATACAGGGTGACCGCTAAATACGGTGCCGCCTAAAACAGGTTTGACCGTAGTTTTTATTTAAAACAGTCGATTATTTGGGACGCAGTTCCAATGATTTCTCTCTTATTCTTTTATCAGGGTCCTTGCAAATTACATGATGTGGCAGGTAGTTGTTCAGCTGGCTCCCCATCTTAGTGAAGAATACCGTAGGGCTTTCTACAACTATCACAGGGTGGTTATGGGAAGCTCGGGCGAGACAGACATCTGGAAAAAATGTATTACGGAAATGAGTCGCCTTGACAATGACATTGGAGATCCTCTGGGAGTAATCTTCCTGGATGAGAAGTTTGATAAAAAAGATAAAGAGTCGGTGAGGGCCTTGTTTCATTGAGGAGAGTTTAAACGCGTGTATTTGTTATTTCTTTGTAAGTTTGGGAGCTTTGTTCGACAGTCTCTTTTTTACTAGTTATAATTTACATGTGCGTCGAAAATAGCGGCTCCGGACCAGTCATCAAAGAATAAGCCCACGCTTAGCGTGCGTATATCGGGTTATATATGCACGCAGGAAGTCTGGAGAGCACGAGAGAAGTGCAAAACTTGCTTGAGGCGCAGCCGAAAAAACCTCTAGCTTTTTCAGTGCTCTTCGAGCTATCCAAGTGCATCCATAACTTGACATACGTACATTAAGGCTTGAAACAATTATTTTATTGCATAGTATGCAGACACAAGTTGTGCTCGTAAAGAAAGAGTTTGTTATTACTGTGTCGGGTTAACCAGGTAATCGTGTCCCTCCCGTAAACTATGTTTAAATGACAAGGAGAAAACGACTAAGGAATATTTCGAGACCAAAGCTTGTTCAAAGAATTGTAAATGTTCTACTCAGAAGCGATCAAGGAACGAATTTCTTGCATGTACGTAGTAAATTAAACATTCTTGAATCGTTATTTACTGGAATTCACGGCCAGAAATTTTCATAGTTTTGTGTTGAAAAGTTTGATAGTTCTAAACAATACTTCAAGCAAATATCAACAGCTGAAAATGATATCACAAGTCCGAAAAACGAAGCGAAAAAAATTACAAATTTCTTGCATTTACGAGACCAGTGTGATAGATTTATCCTGCTAGAACTATTGTTTACTAGAATGTACGGCAAGAAACTTGCATAGCTTTTTGTTGAAAATTATGAAAATTTTATCATTTCAAAATATAAATTTCTTTTGGGAAACAGTTTTGGGACAAATCATCACTTCAAAATAATATTTACCGTTCTAGTGAAGAGTCCCCAGCGTCGCAAAGCCTGATTTAAAGTCAGAAAACTTAGTTCAGTTTTCAGCCATAATCCGCATTGCTTTTGGGAATGAAGTATCGTCAACTCGAAAACTAATTTCGCTGCTTGAAAGATCTACATGCTCATGTTTTTCCAAACGAGTATCATTTAGCGTATTTTCTTTCATTTTGAGCTCCAAAAGGTGTATCTCAATCGGAATAGAGCGGAAAAAATATTGAAAGTTTTGAAACCTTGCGGCCAAACTCTACTGAACTTCAGCTGAATTAAAACTGCACACGTCATAATATAGAGATTTAATATATAGATTTAGGCAAGCCTAAAAACGGAGCTCGCATTTTCTTTCCTCGCACGTCTCTTCAACAAAACTAAAAATCCCCTACTATGGATAAAGTGCGTGGTAATATTAATGGATTTTCATTCGCAACTTCTCCGTGTCCTTGTAGAGGACTGATTATAAGATAGTGCCCGTGGTACAGTTGGCCGCGCATGCTAAAAGTAGCACCTTTTATGGTCAGTCCTACGGTCCTACGGTCGTACGGTCGTACTTCCAAATTTTTTCGGCTTGATGGGTTACTACTGTTTTGTATAATTATGGGGCTACGCTCTGCGAGCTCCGCTATTATAGATACACGGACGTGTGGCACATAAGGATTTTTACAAAGGTAGCGCCTTAGGAAATGGGTAGACCTTGCGTGCGTGCTATATTATAATTAAAGTTGGATATGTATACAAACATAAAAAATTGAATGTAAATGTGCTGTTCTTGTTAAACATCTAAGGCTTAACCCTTTGAACTGGTTAAAATCGCTGGTTTCATTAAAGAGAACGAGTATAAAAATTTCAGAAAAAATGCTCTCATTTAATCCTATGAACAATTTTTTAGGACGGCTTGATTTTACCTTTTTATTCTGTGTTACAAAGACGACAACATTTCAGTGGGGGTTAATACCTCCAACCAGTTCCCTTATACACTCAAAGCTAAGTACTTTCCGATTCATCCAAAATTAATCTGCCTATGACTTACTGTTTGAATAGGCCCGACGTCACTTAGTATCAGATATATATTCAGCAAAATTCTTGAAATTTTTAAGTTAATGCCATCAAGTAAACAAGAAGTTTGCTTTGCCTTTTTCAAGTAAATAAATCTTTGCTATTTCTTGTAAAAATTTAACTATTTCAGGTAATGGCCATGATCGATGATTTGAGGGAAACGTTCATCGCTAACCTCGACAAACTTGACTGGATGGACAACAAAACAAGGGCTTATGCCAGAGAAAAGGTACATCTATAAACGCTGCGACGAAAGACTTCCACCCACTGCCAGTGCTTTTTTTAAGAAATTTACATGACTTTATATAATTCCTCGTTGCTTTTAAACACATTCAAGGTTCTTATTTAATGTATCTTTTCTCGGCAATGGTTGTTAAAATTTCGTTTTCTATTCTTATAATATACCCAGATATTCCTGGATGCATTTCAATGGCGACCCTTATGGAATCCCCAAATTAATGAGAATTGTTTCTTCTCTAAGGTTTGCAAAGCAGTAAGAGTTGTTATCGAGTCGAGCTGCTATTGCGTAAAAAGTCGCTTTCAAGATTTCTTTCATTCATCGATGTCGTCGTAATGTTAATGATTATAGTGTTATACAGCTATAAGAAACATCCGTATTTAACACAATGAAATATCAAAAACAGAATCAAGTTTCAAAATGGTGACAAATGCTGCGGAACTGTTAAGCTTACAGAGAACATCTCAAATTCAGTTTCTGATATTATACATCTAGCTGGTAAAGATATTTTACATTTACTAGGTCTCGAAGCGGGTCCTCTATTCATAAAAAGCATAATGCTGAAGGTGATACTTTGTACCAACCTGAATGATGTCTTAGAGTTGTCTGATTCCTGGCTCAACCTTCATTTTAAATCAAGAAATTTGATTTTCTGGATAGTAATCTTTGACAAACAACAAGCCAAGGGATTTAGGTGAACCATGGTTTCTTAATCGTCTGCCCAGTGGTAATGAACTTGCTATCGTTTAGTCAATTCGGCAAGAACTCACTTTGGGCTTTTCCTGAAACGACTTCACTACATAATCATTAATACGTTGTTCATTACACATAACTAAACCTTCATGTTATCACCCTCAGGCTTCTGCAATCAGACACAACATTGGGTACCCAGAATACATGAAAGATAAACGAAAGCTATCAGAGAGATTCAAGGACGTAAGTATAGAGAGGATATTACTTGATGGCGAGAAGATATGAGTTTTATGTGCGAGTGAGATATAATTCGTATCACGAGAACATAAAATTCATAACTTGGAGCTAACATGTAATTTTCTTTTTATCATATGGACAATAAATGTATGTGGTAGAAATTCAAATGCTGGCTTTTATACAAATACTGGATATTATACAAACGAAATAGCCGGTGCCCAAATTATAAAAAGGTTCACATAACAACGCCCGTTGGTCAAGGTACATGTGAAGAGTGTTTTAGATCTCTGTAAAACACTCACGCCCATATACAATCTGTAAAGCACTTATTGCGCTTTACCATATATATGAAAGAGAAAAATATCTAACCTACTTAAGTTCTATAATATTACATATTTCATAGATCTCTAGAGTAGAACTTAAGAAAACTGAACAACTGTTAAAGTTAGCAGAGAGCTGACCTAAAATTATGAGTTCAGGTTCCGTTTAAATTCATTAAAAAATCTCGAAGCGCTAATGGTCCTTGGCAAAGATTTCCATAAGGATGGAGCGGCTAAACTAAAGGCTATGTCCGAATAAGTTTCAGTTTAGCATTTCGCTTCCTGAAGACGGTTTGTAGAAGATGATCTAGGTTGTGTAGTGGGCCTGCACTGATAAATCATACTTGAAATATAGCTAGGTGCCTACACTTCATAGGTAATAAGAAGTAATTCAAACATATCATGCTCCCCAACATGGAGTAAAGCTCTTTGAGAGCTGGTTTATTGCAAGAAAAAGACTTACAGATGGCACTGACATGACACGTCAATGAATACAGCTCCTAGATTGGGATTCCGTCCCACTTTATATGTCACCTACCGTTTTTTGCTTTCTTTATTTTGCGTCGCCATGAGCTACTATCAGCCAGCAAAATTCTTATCGTATCAGCGCTAATCGTATGGTTCCCAAAATATAACCGCAGGCAAAAACATTTGAATTTAAGTGCCTATGACACGAATGTTTTTTTTTTTTTGCGTAAATATTTAGCTTATCATATGTACAAACCAATTCCGATAGAAGAAAAAATTCAAAAAGCCCAAAACACGGTTTTTTTGGGCCCTAAAGTGTCCTTATTTTGTCTTAAAAGTGTCACGTGGACTTATAACGAATTAGCGGGTGAAAACTGTGAAAACCCTCAGTTGATACTTACAAATCTCTCGCATCTCATGTAATTTTGTATCAATAAGTGTTGAAATACTCTTGAAATTATGACCGATAGCGATCTATACTTACCTTCAGCAAGCTCTAACGAGAGATGTGATACATCGTACTCAAGTGACACAGAAGAAATGGAAGTTGCGAGTACGGTTCAGCCTTACGAAGGAGAACCGCGTGCATCAAAGAAGATTTCGACAAAGACTGACAAAGGCGGTTTCTCGCCTGCGGTTTTCAGGTCAATACTAGAACAAAAAACTCCCGTTACAGAATATTTAGTTTTTTGCGTTTGTGTTTTGTTTTCTATGGCGAAATATATGTTAAGAGTGGGTAGTGTGTTCGTTTCTGTTGCCATAACATTTCATTCCTTCGTGCTTAGTGCGGCGAAGGTTCCCCTTGCTCAGTGCTCTAGAGTTTGGTTGATGTAGAGTAATTCCTTTAGCAAACCAAAAGCGATTTTTGGCGAAAGAATCAGCTGTATCACGAGGCACGATGATTTTTCGCCGAGAAGTCATCTGATTCAATATAATCTCAAATAGGGATTTTAATAGAGAAAAACGTCTTTAGTTTAAGTGCAGCATTGCCATGTGACCCACTTCGCCCAATGGGTAAATGAATATTTCGTATGCATCGACCTTCACGCAGCACTTGGATTCACTTCCATCTAATTCAATAAAACTTGTGTTTCTTTATTTATCTCGTTGCAGTGCTGTTATCACAACGACATTGCCATTGTTGCTACTTTTACTTCTTAGTTTCTTGTAACGTCATTTCACAGCATGTTTCAGATATCAGATATTATTCTCTTCCATGGGAAGATAAACTTAGGCACAAGAATGCGTTTATATGATTTCCATTGTTAGTTGTAATCATTCCCTGAAGAAGTCTCCGTTAAAGACGAAACGAGAAATTACAACAATAAGACGTCTTCCTTTGTACTGTTAACTAGTCTCCGTCAAAAAAGTGTAGCGGATTTGCGTGTTACGAACGACACAAAATGAATGGCAAGTTTTCTTGATGGGTTAAAGATCTTTTGAGGGAAAGAATAGAAATTATGAAATTCCTAGTCTCAGTCATGTCTTATACTGCCTGTAATCGTGAAAATTATTGTCCTACCGTTTTCTGTGTGTATTGCGTTAAGGTTCTAATTTACCTGTAAGTGTTTGTACGTTTTATTAGTTGCAATGTGTACACGTGGTTGATCTTTGTACCATTACGTAACGTTACGTAATTATGGCAAGTGGTTCGTCAGGTTTTATGAATAAATTTAGTCCGGTGGATCAATGTTCACATCCACTCTTTTAGAAACAGCGTAGTCGGTTTCGATCTTCGCCTGTAAAGCTATTAAGGAGCAGTTACAAAAATCGGACTCTGGCGCATTGTCAAATGCCGCAAGTCACATCTCCACTTTTTGGAACTACTGTATCACAGATCAACGAGTTCAATAGTTACAAAATGAGGTTTCTGACACATTTTGAATTTCACAAGCCACCTCCTGTGAAATTCAAAGTAATTGACACACGCTACTGTCACTCTTGCATGCTTCCTGACGGTTTCATACAACAGGATCTACATCAATGTTGTATCTTCTTATGAAGGAATCGTGGTGTGCCTTGATTTTAAATGAGAAGCATTTAGTAGGTCACACTCTCAAGCTCTTGGTTGATGATGTGGAGCTGAGCCTCTGCGAAGATAAAGACGTGACATTTCACATTCCCTAAACCCGATGCCTTCCTGTTAATTGAGAGCTGAACTCCTTCAGTTTCTTCGTATCCACCGATCTCAATCCTGAACCGTAAAGATCGTTGTCCCTCATACTTCCAAGACAAATAGAGCACATCACTCTTCAGCATAAACGTCTGTTGCATTCATTACGCTGTTTTCTTTCCAAAATCTTCTAAAGACCCCTGACACATATACCCTCGACTGTAAAACCTTATTCGGTATTCCATTCACAACCACCTTTACCTCAGTGATGTCGGGATTGAATGTCTTCTCACTGTCTCTTGCTCCTATTGTGTGTGGCTTGTAGAGGAGAAGATGTCCCTTCAGTGATCGCCTTGGGGAATTTACTGTTTCATTGATGATTGTGTCAGATCCCTTATCTATTAAGATTCCGCTTCAGAAAATAATGGAAAGCATCAGGAATTGAGAAGATGTGAGATTAGTCAACAATCGTTCGATGGCACGAAAACTTTACAGCAAAACCAAACTTCAAACATTACACAACACTCGAGGGAGACAAAAGTTGTATTTGATAAGCCGGTCTACTGTGGAATGAGCGTCCTCGACAATCAGCAAGACACTGATGTGTGACTTCCATTATAACTGTACCAAACCAAAATATGGAGATCGAGCAAAGCTTCTCTTTACAGACACAGACACTCTCGTGTATGAGATTGAAACTGAATACTTCTTCAAGGATAAAGGCGGTGATGTTGAAGATAAATTCGACACAAGCAACTACCACAAAGATCACATGTCAGGGATCTTAACTGGCTGCAACAAGAAGGTTGTGGGCATGATGAAAAATGAAGCTGGTGGTAGGATCATTGAATAGTTCGTTGGATTGAGAGCAGAACTTTACAGCATCAAGATTCTTGAGGGAAAAGTGGAGAGAAAGTGTAAAGGGGTTAAGAAGGCTCTAGTAACGAAGACTATTAGTCATGAATACTACTAGGAGTGCTTATTCAGCGGAGGAAAGATTCAAATAAGGAATATAATTGCAATAAGATCACTTAAGGATGAAGTCTTCACTGAGACCATCAACAAGATAGCCTTGAGTTCAAATGATGATAAGAGGGTAATCAGGGAAGAGAAGAACTTTTGCTCGTGTCCACTATAAAATATGACTACTGACAATAGTCCATTCAATACATTAATGATAGAACCAACAAATTCAGGAAAGACGAGATACCTGGTAAATCTCTTGAGCAGTACCCTCCGAGGAAAGTTTCATCACATATTCTTGATTTGCCCGACATTCATTCAAAACATTACATATGATGGTTTTAGAGAAAATGATAAGGACTTACTTATCTTGACTCCACTTCAAGACCAGATAGTCTTAAGAACAGTAGTTATCCATATTTATCCGTATGAGGGAACTAATATACTGATCATTCTCGATGAATGCGCTGCTTTGAGAGACGTGAAGCAGAGGACGAATGAGCTCGTGAATTTAGCATTCAGCGCAAGACACACTAGGATCAGTGTTCGGGGAATCACACAGCAAACGACAAGAATCGAAAAACCATTCAGAGAGAAGACCGCTGCATTAGTTCTCTTGTATACACCCTCAGCAAAAGACATGAAGATCACATTCGAGAATTATGTGGATGAGTGGACGAGAGATGAGCAGAAGGAAAATGCGACTTTGCTAATACTGGCGTCCAACTGAATGCTGGGATTGGCCGAGCCAGTACCAAGTCACTCATGGGGCATCAATGTCCGTGATGAGTCTTCGATCGTTTTTATTGTTGGGAGAGGCACAGAGCGAAATAAACCTTCCCAATTGACTCAAAAGTGTTTGCTTGTAAACCGTTTTTGCTTAAAAAATGGCATGAGGAGATCATTGCTCAGTAAGGGGTTGTGACAGTGACCGCAGATACCCAAGAAGCTACGAAAATTTAAGGAAATTCTTTTATACATATTTTTATTTATATTTTCAGTTAAACTGCCCAGCAAGTTTTTGCTGGAGTCCATTATAAGTTGCTGAATAAATTCTTATGTCTTCAAGGTGCGTAAAAAAGGATCACGTGGATAAAATTCACGTTTTTAAATGTCAAGAAAAAAGAAGGAAACCCATCTGAAAAAAAAATATTGGACGAACAGATGCGAAAGAAAGTCCTTGTATTCGTTCGAATCATTTTAAGACGGCCGGCCCACGGAAGATCATCCTAATCCAGTACTATTTCTAAACGGATACACAGTCAACTCAGGATTTCTGACGTGAAAGGGAAAAAGAAGAGTTCTGGCCAAAAAGGTCGCTACAAGTGTAATCGACCTGTGACCGATGAGATGAAAAGTAGCTCCAACGCATTCAAGCAGAAATCGAATGTCACTGAAAATGTGGCAAAGGGGAGAATAGGAAGTGGTGGTGAAACTGTGATTGAAGCCGAAAAAGCAACGAACAAAACAGCACCGCCTGGGGATGTTAACAACTCTAACATGTGGAATATAATGTTAACAATGATGCTCCTTTTGAAATCCATATGGACGATAGCACTACTTTTAAAATCCAGCAGAACAAAAGCCAGTCTTCAAAGACAGAGCAAAGGGCCACTGAAAACATTTCTACTAATCCTGCAACCGAAGATCATACTTTTGCTCTGCCAGTTGGCATTCACGGACACGAAAGTCCTCAAGGCGAACAGGAACTTGATCCTCATTGCCCTTTGTGTCTAGTACTTCAGAAAAGTGTGTCTGATATACAGCAACAACTAAAGCAGACAAAGCCACAATTGAGGAAATGAAAGAACACGCTTTTGATCTAAAAGACATAAAAGAAACTAAACATCTTGTTGAAACATATTCCTAAATTATGGAGTGTTTCAGTTTCTTGTGTCAAAGACAAAACCCAAAGTGCAAAAGTTGCAATATTTCAAAAGAAAAAGGTCACAAGCATTAAAGGGTATCAAAACGACTTGAGTAAATGTAAGCCTGGAAGAAAAAGAAAGTAAACAGTTAAACAAATTTGTCAGAGGAAGACTTAGCCTACAGATTTACGACTTCAGCAAGTAATGAGTCCACAATTTCATCAACTTGGATTCCCTTTTTATCAAGAGAATTTCAAGGTTTGATCAAATGGCCAAGCCAGGAAATGTAACAAAGTTCTACCCGGAAGCCTTTAAACCATTTCCTAGGGCTTGTCCAATCACTGATTGTACAGCAATGTATGTTCACAAACCCTCTATGGCAGAGGCACAGGCACTGATATACTCTAGTTACAAGATCCATAACACATCCAAATACTTGGTAAGATCATTTAAACCATGTTTGCCTTAACATGAATTTTTTAAAGTATTTAAACCTTAACTTAAAACCATGCGATAAGAAATAATGTTCAAGTATTAATTCATTCATTGTTCATGTTTTTATTTATATAAAGTGTCCATCACTCCCAGCTGGAATTGTTTCATTTGTGTCAAAAGGCTATGGAGGCGTGTCATCTGATAGATTTATATTTTCTGATTCTGGCGTGATCTCAAAATTCTCTTCCAACTCAGCTTGTATGGTTGACTGTGGTTTCAATGTACAGGGTTTTCTTTTAACAAAGCAAGTAAAACTTTATATGCCTCCATTTACCAAAGGTCAGGAACAATTAACAAAGGTAAACGTTCTTCAGGGTTAGACAATTGCAAAAGCTAGGATTCATGTTGAGCGTGCCATCCAGCATCTGAAACGATTCCGACTTTTCCAGTCTGTGGTGCCTCTGACTCTTAAGGACACACTGGATGACATGGTTATTGTTTGTGCAGCACTCACTAATTTACCGCCACCATTAATTGGTTAAATGTCATGACGAGACAGGTACAGCAACTCTTTATAAATTCAGCTTTATAATTTATGGGAAAATTTTAATATTAGGCACTTAAAAAATGTCTCGATCAACATTTATTTCATAACAATTTGTCTCAAAGCCAGATTTCTTATGGCTTAATGAAAAGTTCCAGAAGAATTAATCAGGGAATGGTTAAAACAAACCAACCACCACACATTTTAGAGTTCTCTGGTATAGTTTAAAAATTAAGTGCACACAAAGCCTTTTGAACCAAATGGTTCTTTACACTCTTACAATAATTTTGGGATCTCAAATAGCGCTGCAAAATTACATCTATTAACATTCCAGCCCTTCAATTGGGAATTGAGGATATTAACTTCCTGCACCAAAGGATTTAAGAATAGAATAAAAAGTCTTAACTGACATTGTAAGGAGATAATTCTGGTAAAATGAATTCCAAAATTCCAGAGGCCGAACTCACAAGTGATTCGGATCATCGAGAGCAGCTTACAATTCTCGTCACAAGTGGTAAAGCGAAGGAAATGATTGACATACCTCTCACTAAGGATCAAGTCAAGGGCTTCCCGAAAAAGATGTTGAAATACTTCAAAAGGTACGAGACCTTACTCTAAAAAAACACTTGTGAAGCTATCGTTAACACTTTTCTCGAGCTCTCATGTAAGGCATCGTCAAGTCTCCTCCCCCTTGATAGATGAAGGGGGAGGAGACTTGATGAAAGAAAGCTTCTGATAGATTTGAATGATAACTTCGTGGTCAAGAGAAATTGGAATGATTGCCGTAAGACTGAGTCTGAAGTATGGAATATACAAGGCGATCACAAGTGCCGTTCTTCTCACTGCTAGTAATGTTGATTTTGACTAGGTTCCTGAGAAGGAATCAGATACCGGTCTTTCTGAAGAAGCTGATTAAGTTCTTATCATGACTTGATAAGAAATTGAGCGAGTACTTTGCTAAGTACTTGAGTAAGTACTTGAAAATTATGCATTGAAAATAAAATGGATGGAAAAGAACTTAAGACTGAAAAATTACCAGTAGCACAAAAGGTGAAGAGTGAGAGAAGCAAAGAAGCATAGCTTAGGTGTTAGAGAAAATAACGCTGATTCTGAACAACACATTGAGAAGAAAGCTGAAACGTTATCATTATTCTCACTAACTCAAATACTTTTAGTTACAAGCATTGTTCTTTCACGGGTTGTACTCTGCTATAAAAGGAGAGAGGTGATGGCTCTCGTTAACAAACCAAAACCACAGCCTCAACCAACACAACCACAGATTCCTGTTGGAGTAAAACCAGTGGATTGATTTTTTTTTGTCTGCCAAAAAAATGTCTCATAATAGGCTTGTAAAAACATTTAATCATTCTGCCTGGATTGGCTTCTGGAATCAGATGGATTGCGAAAGTCACCAAGGCATCGATGACTTCTGATCCGAGTTCTAATCTCATGAATTATGTGATGTTCGTGATCACTGCGTCAATTGCAGCAAAACGGTATCTTGAAGATTCAAAGACTTAACCTTCTTAAAATGTTCATCCGATTTACAATAAATTAGCAGCAGTCTGCGCAATCATCGAAAATGTATGCACATGCTATCTCAGTGATAAAGAAGATAAGCTTCGTTGAAAGTTTCATGATGAATACTGGTTGGCGATTCTCGAAAATAATTTTGAAGATAAATAAAACGGCAAGCATAGCAACAATGATTCGAAGTGTGCTTATCGATGCGACTGCTTTGGCGGAAGCTATCTAGCAAGGTATTTGAGTAAAGATCAGAATAGTGTTGAAGAGGAGAGGAAGAAATATCCAGCGATTTTTAAGTATGAAGAGAATAAACAAAACTACTCGATTGGATTGCGGTTAATAACCAAGTCAAGGATCAGGCAATGCAGAATTTTGCGGATACAGATTAAGCTTTGAAGCTGTACAACAAGGCGCATAATCAAGAGGTCGGTCTGAGGGAAGCACAGTTTTCCGACCCTTATAGGCCGAGTACCTCGCAAAAGCAAGGTGAAATAATCTACGTCGTTGCTGGTGCTTTGACCATAGGATTGGATGTCAGTCATTTTGGGGAGTCCATGGAAAAAACTTTCAAGAATTAATGATAGCTCCAAAAAGTTTTTGGAAGGGATTGTCTAAGTTTAAGAAGTTTACAAAAGAAGCTCGAGTGTCTGAGGACGTTGGAAAGCTTTGGCTGATGAAGCAAGCCATCTGGCAGATTGACTTGCGTACCCCGAAACATATACCAAGACCTACTTTTCATGTGTAATCCCCAAATGTAGTTCATCAAGCTGATCTCATTTTCCTTCCCCATGAAAGACTCCCGAGAGGGAGGAAAGTCTATAAGTATGCATTAAAAGTTTTAGAAAAGTTGCAAGCAGATCCAAGTCTGCTGAACCTCTCACCTCAAAGGACTCCTCTGAGGTCTCAAGAACTTTTAAGACAGTTTATAGGCAAGGACCACTGAGATGGACCAGTGTTCTTCAAGTTGATTTTGGGTGTGAAATCATGGCTGAAGTTACAAGAGAGATGGCAAAGTATTGATTGAGGAGAAGAAGAGGGAATGTAAACGTTCACAGGGATCAGGGGACACATCCTCATCAAAGAGATCCACTGAATGGGAGAAGTGACCAGGTTGACGGGAGAAAATCCTGTTGACGCAATCAAAGGTGGTTGACGGAAGAAGGTGGTTAACGCGGAGAGTTCAATTACTTATTCAAGACCGGTTGGCTTGAAGGAAAAGAGACTCTTCAAAGAATGTGAGATTCCTCAATGCAACTGGTGAGTTGGAAGGTAGTCAAAGGCGAACTACAGATCCAGTGTCGTCTCTGAAGGTCTACGGTATCGAGAGAAAAATTGTGAATAAGAATGAAACTGTTCTCTATTACCTGAAGGATGGACCAAAGCGTGGTTTCGTTAGAGAAGAGCTCTTGATAGTTACTGCTGGAACTGAACTACCTCCCGAAGGAATTCGTTGATCATGATGATTAACAGAGTATGAATTAAAATGAGTTTTTCAATTGAACTGATCAATCCTGGTGAATCGTGTCAGCTGTCATTGGAACGGACAAAGTCGAAATGATGTGAGTTATGCTCCTTCTTTCCAATGTAATGGAAAAAGCTTACCGACTTGAATGCAAAAATAGTAAATTCTAATAAACAATTTGTATGGGGAAATTTTTATAACATGATGATGATGAGGGTGTTTATCGTGAAGGTTTAAACTCAGACTGTCAGACTGTTCTCATTTACATAGACACTGTTTTGACAGAAGAAAAAATCAAGGCACAACACGACTTCTTCATAGGAAGATACAATATCGATGCAGATCCTGTCGTATTAAACTATCAAGAAGCATGCAAGTGTGGCAGTTGCGTGTGTTAATTACTTTGAGTTTTACAGGAGGTGGCTTGTGAAATTCAAAATGTGTCAGAAACCTAGGTTTTTATCTAATGAATTCGTTGATCTGTGATACAGCAGTTAAATAAAGAGGGGTGTGACTTGTGGCATTTGACGATGCTCCAGAACCCGCTTTTTGTAACTACTTAAGGTTAATGTTTTTCTTCGTGGTGAGTTTATATTTAAGTTTTCGTTCTTCAACATGTATTTTCCTACTCACGTTTAGTAATTTAGAGATGTTGATTTTTTTTAATAAATGATGAGCAGAATTACGCATGACTTCGGTTACACTGTCAAACTGTTGCAGACCGGATCGTCAGTTCCAGATAACCTTGGTTGCGGCGCGTATGGATCGTGTATTTCTTGACACATCAAACAGCAGTGTTCAGTTTCGTGCGCATTTGTTCTTTTTTTTCCTATTACAAGACAACTTCAAGCAAATAATTATGTGAACACCTTGTTTCATTAGCGTAAAACTGAGAATAGCTCGTCAACATTTGTCAGTGACATATTGAAATAGCAAATTAATATGTGTTCGGCTTTAGCATGGTTGATGCACTTTGTAAACACCACAAAGTAAATGGTATCAATGTGGAGAACAAGCCAATCAGAGAACTTATAAGAATAGAAAGTCTATGCCTCGTTCGTTAAACATACAACCACAGGCCACGCAAATAAGCAGCGCTAAGAATGCTCATTAAGTAGGCAAACGACACAAGAATTGTATGTTACGTACCACAGTTTTTAAACAAGTTACCCACAGGCGGTGTGCACACTCTGATTACGTTGCATTATGGTCGTAACACAAAAGGTTAGTCATTTGCACTCTGTCGCGATCGAGGGAACATTTTTGGTGCATGGCGGCAGCGAGGTAGCGTAGAATGTAAACGGGATTCATGGTCTGTTTCCTTTTCTTCGATTACTAATCTGCGCTCTCATTTAGTCAGGGCTTTTAAAGAAGGATCAAAGCTGCCATTCCAATGTTTGAAAGGCTTCAAACTACGATGAACATCAAATCAGACCTTCTCGAAAACCGGTCTCAAGTTACATACTACAAAACAGTGATTGCGTTTGTCCTTGAGAACCACTGAATACGCGATAAATACGTAAAAAAAAATTATACAAATTCAGTATCAATAAAATTTCATGCACCTTTGGTGAAAGAAACAATGAACGGTCGAACTTCTACGGAAGGTTCGGTCAAAATCTGCCGATATCTGCCGCCTTCACCGCCATATTGAAAACAACGCTACCATAATCCAACGCAATCGGAGTGCACCCGTTGCTTGGGTTACTCACAAATTCAAGTAAACAAACAGATGAAGACAAAAGACACATTACTACAAAAGCTACAATCGCTAATCAAGTTGAGAGTGTATATGTAAAGTATCCATTGTTCTTTACGCGTGACAACAAAATTTACGTTACTTACAAAACGAAATGGTACTTACCAGTAAGTTGAAATGTGATTGAGGTTCTACGTTATCATCATTCAAAAACGAAGGAGTCATATGAAAAATGCGTGCGCGACGCTGGCCAGTTTTCCTGGTCGCTGGTAAGAAGGAATGGGGAAATGAAGTCAAACTTCGATTTACATGCATAGGTGAGTCTCACGTAATTAATTCATTTGGATCACTGTCAGTATGTGAACAACTACGCATCTACCCCTTTCCTAACCAAACAATCAACCTTACTTGTTATCAGTTGACAAAACAGGAGTAACGCTAATGGGTGTATATACATACAAATCTATTTCTAACTACTGTAGTATTGGAGTTGATGCGAGATGTGTGGAGTAGTTAGGCTTATGTCGGGTATCATCTCTCCAGCTTCTATTTAGGTTCCCTTAGATTCCTTAAAGATTCAGAAACTGCAAAAAGATTTTCCCAGCCAGGTTGACGAACATCACTAAGCCATCTGTCCTTGAATTACTGGCTCACGTTTGTTCAAAGTGTCGGCTGAAATAGTGTTATCGCTAGTTGTTGCGTGTGACAGCCAAATTTTTCAGGTAGCAAATGTGGTGTTTCAATTCAACGTGTTCAAATTCGTTCAAATATCCCCGATTTAAATACCGCTCCTACCCCACTAGGAGGCACCTGTGACGAAAAAAAAAGCTCGAATTGTAGATACGAATGAAAGAATACTTTAAGTCTTGAACATACCACCGTGACTGTGGTTCACATTTTTCTTGATATGGTAAGGTCGAGTGATACTCAAAACGGCCCTTTTCCTTGTCTAACGCCAGGCATTTATCATATTCCGAAATAGCCTGGTTTATATTCCTTTTCTCTATACCACATCTCTGAAGCAGCATATGCATTCTTTTATAACCCCAGCAACAAATTCATGCTCTTAAAACATTTGAGCGAGTAATGTGGGCTGAACAGGAGTAGAGGTGCATCCAGTGCTTACCCCAAAAACATCAGACAAGATTATTTTATTATTATAGATTTCCCCCCAACCTCTAGGTTAGTAGTGACCTGTGTAGTCCCTTTAAAATGGTGGTATGAATGGGTATGTAGTTAAAGAGATTGAATAAGAAATTTCTTAAGCTTCAGTGGTCTTTACTTTTGGTAACAGCTTATTATTTCCTCCAAACGATCTTTTCCTTTTCGAGCGTAATGTTATAATCAAGCTAGCGGTAGGATGCCGATAATACCCGAAAATGTAAAACACAAACACTCACAAAATGCTTACCTTTCAGCGAAATGCATTTCATGTGGCTATATAGTGAAATGGACTGGTGACAAGATAGAATTAAAAGGGGTTTGTTGAAAAGAACCACACAACCCATAGAAAAACTAATAAATACACTGAAATCTTTCAATTTTTTTTCTTACTTGAATGCGTTGTTTTTGCTTCTTAAATTTCTCGGAATTAAGATAGAGGACCCACTGAAAGAGAGGTCTCATCTTGAATCAGAATGAGAAACATACGCACACGTCGGCATCAATAGCGTGGAAAAAAATAACAAGTCGGCGCTTCAGCTGCTGACTGTTGGAAAAACTGTTACCAAAAGAATGCAAAGACCACTTGACACACAATTTTCGACCTTTTGTTGATTGCATATCTTTTTCCTTCGCATCCATGAGTGACAGAAAAGGACTTGTTGTTTGACGAACAAAAACGCGTTCATGGAAATATTCCCAAAACTGCAATTTAGAGACAGTAGTTAGCTCTTGACGGACCTTTTAAGAATATTACGGTCGATTCCGACGAACACAGTTAATATGGGACGAAAAAAACACGTATCCACAAATGAATTGGCAAACCGTACGTAGCCACTTTTTCAGCATGAACTTCCTCTATTCTATTAATTAATTGTAACTCACGGACCGTATACCACGCTTAGGGTAGCGACGACTGTCACGTTAATGGTCCGTAATAACTATACCGACCGTAATGTTGCTTACACAAACGTTATAATGCGAGTATATTGAACAACCCCCTGATCATTAGATTTTGGACGATTTTGGTGATGTTTGCTTTATGTTCCCCATTATCGATATCGTCTCTTGATATAATTAAAATGATTACATCAAACTGAGACCTTAAAAACTTTGTACCCTTCATGCATGGATTGAATCTACCAAATATACTATACAACCTTTGTGTATTGGCTGTGTCCCGACATGCATAGACTTCCGTAAAAGTTTGATTAAATAAACATAAAGATATGTTGTTTACAAATTACAAATTTAACAGTACTTTATACATGTGGAACTGTAAATTGACCGTGATTACCTCATTGAACTTGATTATTTTTAGTAATTTCATAATAACAAAATTAATTTTTTCTTGTTTTGTTTCAGCTAACAATGGATAATTCCTCTTACTTCAACAATGTGATTAGCATCCGAGCTTTTTCTATGAAGACAATGTTAAAGGATCTTCGTAATGCTGTAGACAAAGAAAGGTAAGGGCCAATTACATTACTCTAGTTTGGAAAAAAATTCGCGTACAGAAAAAATTCGGGGAGATTCGGGAAAATGTTTCGGAAAGAACGTCTCTTGTCCGAGCAAAATATATGGTGGAAAGAAAACATCCTTAAATGATATGAAGCTGTCAAGGTTGTTATGTTTGACAAGTATTCCCAGTCGTCCGTTAAGTTTTTAACGGTTCTGGGTATAGGCTTAACTATTGACTTTCCCCTTAATGTCTACTGTTTTTCCCAAGCATCTCTTATTTCCTGATAAAAATAATTTTCGATGTAGCTTGAAAGACTTTTTTAAGTTTTCTAGCGACTCTCTGCCTCAGCTTTGGCAGAACTGTCTATGGCCCGATTGCTTGACTTCAAATTTCTCGATTTGTTAGCTTTGGTCTCATCTAGCTTCTCATTAATTACAAACAAAGTCTTGAAAACGTCTTTTCGAAGATGACTGGTCATTTGGCCCCATTTTACACTTTTAATTTTGAAAGTTGTGACCTTGTCTCCCCTAGTTTGGCCCTTAAGTACTTCCAGCCCATCATGATTTACTTTATAAATCAGTTAGAAATTAACATTAATCTTGAAGTTATGCCAAAGTAGCGGGCTACCATTTTGATCAAATTTAGGAATAGCATTGAATGCAATAAGGATGCCGTTGAGTTTTTTCAAAGCCCTATTTTTCGATGATAACCTTAAGGGACCAATATTCGCAGACTACAATTTTCTATTAGATCCTGCGTAACTTACTTGAAAATACATCGGGATTTTTCTTTTCGCCAGGATTTGAAAGCTGAAAACTTTTTCACATAGCAAGCGTTAATATATAATCACAGCTAAAATTTTAAATTTCTACCTCGCCTGCACATCGCTATGCGAAACTCCAGCCAATTCCCTGTTTAATGATGAAGTCACAATTTCTCCAATTTACTCTAATTTAGGTGGATGATTCACCCACATACGGTCAATGCCTTCTACGATAGAGTGACCAACAAAATCAGTAAGTACATGAGAATAATCATCTGCAGAAACGTCAAGTAAATACAAGTAACTAATTTTCAAGTAATGAAGATCAAGGCAAGTCCGATTCCCTAATCTCATACATCTAGACAGCTATCAGAAGCCTTAATCAAAGCCCTAATGCGCAAAAATGAGCGACGAGACTCTAGGAAATGTTAATTACAGATAACCTGCAGCACGATCTACTTTCAACAAACAATGTTAAACTGCTGTCTTATTAGCTGGGAACAAATTCCTTTCGAGAGATAATATATTAATTCCCGTCTCCATAGAAATGACTCATACCCGACATTGAAACAACAAACACACAGTACCTCTCAAAAATGATTAACGTTATCGACAGATTGAAGTAACCAATCACCACCGACCTTTCATTCTACCGTGACGGTTAAAAATTCCGTCATGCAAACTTTTTTCACCTTGAATGTCCTAGAAGAGAATCGAGATGATTCCGCCAAAACATCTGACTTGACATTTCTGCAAAAAAAATAAACTTTAAAAATGTTTCCTTGTTGGTTTAATAGATTACTAATATAGAGAAATCCCAGCATCGTTCAAATTCGTCCATAATGCGACGACTCTCAATACGATACACAAGTAGTACAATTTGAGGAGACTGAGACTAGTGTGGTGGAGCAGTGAAAGTTACCCGCTCAGCTCCTGCATTATTCTCGCTTTTTGCACCACCTAACGAATTATTTACATGTAAATGAGAAAGAATAGACAGTCATCGTCATCATCCACAGATTGAAAAAATTCTCCTGACGAAAACCGATCGAGAGCTAAGAATGATGAAGTAATTAAGGCTCCTAACACCAGGGAAGCTCCTGGTAGAAAGGTTGTAGAAATTCTCAAAAAAGACAGTAAAGGTGGACATTCTAGAGATATAAATCAATGGGATCCAATGGGAAATAGCTAACATCAGTAAGACAGTATACAGAATAGATTCAGAAATCAGCACCTTATAGATCAAGACGCAAAAGTTTGGTAAGACTGTTAAAGAGATTGATAAAGATATGCAATGCGATAAAGGGAAACTGGAAAACGATTTACTTGTATTTAAGAAGCAGTTGATGAATATAGAGGCTTATTTGGAACGGAAAATCTCAATGAAAGATCTCTCAACCTGCATGGTGCAACTGAAAATACCAAAGAGGTCGCATATGGATTCCTGGAAAAAGCCTTAAAATCGAACAGCCCCGCGACAAAATTGAATTCAGAGGGTATACCTTGGGAAAGCCAAACCCTTTAAAATCTTGCCCTATTTTAGCAAAATTTCTCCAGGACTCCATAAGACATTTGTTAACGACCCAGACCAACCTCGTCTTTTTCTCTCGTAATGTTTGTGTGTATCCGTGTGTAAATTTTGTTTTTGCTTTCAATTTCTTTTCTTGTCCTTCGGAGTAGCTCAGTTTTAGGTAGTGACGAAAGGTGTAGCCTACGTAGATGTAAGATTACTATGATGTTAAACGGTTTCCCGATGAGAGGTTTGTTTCGGACAGAAAGTTGTTATTGAACGAGCTATTGACGCATCCTCGGTTGTTTCTGCGAGATGCTATGAATGAGAGTTTTCTTTAAACTCGTGAAGCATAAACTATAAGAAAACGTGAAGGAGTTTGCAATTTCTATGAGCGATAAGAATCTTTCAGTATTATTAGCAGCCATAATCCGAGAAATTTCGACAAAAGACCTAGGAGTGAGAATGGTAAACACTTTCCTATTCATTAATAACGCGAAAGGCGAGTTACATCAACAGCTGATTACCGATATCGAACGCAGGTAAAAAATTATCTCAATTTTACGCGTGTGCAGTTATGGCTTTTCTCAGAGCTGGAAATCCTTGTAACACAACTCAGGTTATATAATAAATATTTTCAAAGGCGTCATCTTAATCCAGTCAAATTAAAAGTAAGTACTTACAATGTACAAGGTTTAGATCCACCAGACTGACATATCTCCATCTGTAGGCTACACAAGCTATAAATATGTAAAAAAAAAAAAAAAATTCCGCTAACTCATTGATTGAGGGAAATTTTAATTTTCAGGCTATTGTTTAACAATGCAAATGTATGTAACTTGATCTTACCTCCTCTCTTGTCCTTTGGGTCTTGTTCAAACTATAACTTTTATATCTAGAACAAGGGATACTTAGCAAAAACGGATTGGGATATGGATCGCTGAGATGCTTTAGAATAAATAGTTGATTTGTATCCTATTTATGTTTGCCCTCTCATTTTTTCGGCAGTTTTTCCAGCCGGAATACTTCAAATTCCATTTTACAACAGAAAATTTCCTCGGTAAGTGTTTTAAGCAAGGGCAACCTCTTTCTAATTTACGTCAGAGACAGCAAACATGCGTCAATAGGATAAATTTTGCTCTATAGTTGTGCGTGACACAGAGGAACAGAAGTCACTTTTGCTAAATTCAACATATCTTGCAGAGAACGAAATAAAATCAATTCCATTTAGAACCCCTTTTATGAAATAATTCAAATAGTACGCGCTCTCTGATTGGCCATAAAACCATTTTACATGAGCATATGTAAATACGGTTTTCGTTCCTCTTTCATTAGTTATTTTATAAAAGAAATGTAAAATAGTTTCCGGTTTTACATAGCCTGATGTAAACACTTGGGAGGTTAGGGCTCGATAAGCTGGAAACCACTCCGATTCGCGTCGTGGTTTCCTACGCTTATCTCGTGTTCTCCCAACCTCCCGCGTGTTTACATCAGGCTATGTAAACACGGAAACCATTTTACATTTCTTCACTAAAACTCTCATTGACCAACCTAGAGTGCCATCGATCTCCTCTGTGAAGCAATTTTACACTTATGGCAAGTCAATGGATAAATGTACATTAACCCCCATTAAGGTTAGGGCATTGGTGATGAGGATTTTTGTAAAGCATAAGTCACCAGATCAAATTGGGTAGTCTTTTCAAATACCGGGACTTGAAATAGTTAGTAAATGAACTGATGACATTGCATGAGTCCAGGTCGACAATGCTGGAGATCGCTATAATATTATTTCACGAGGAGTTTACTTCGTGCTCTCTAGATAAGATACCTCAGTCTTCGATTAAATCCGTGATTCAATCGATTGATCATAGGCCATATAAACCTACACAGGTAAATTACGCTCGCGTCTTGATTCGCTTTGACTTTTTCGGCTTTATTCCCTATCCTTGTCGCTTTATCTTCTCCAAAAGAGGACAAAACTAAACTAAAAAACTTAAGTTCTGGGTTAGAAACCCTGTTTCAGCCAAATCCCTCAAATTTCTTTGAAGCCTTGTGGCTATCTTGCTAGAAGCTTGGCCGAGCTGCCATCTTTGGTCCACGGTTAGCACAAGTTAGGAAGTCAACTAAACAATTTCGCCGATAATTTTCTAAGAGCAGAGATCACTCACTTGAACGCGCGCTTTCCTGAGGAACTGAGAAATTTCATCTCAATCAAAAACTTTGAGGCAAAAAATGTTTTTAAAACCTTTACGGCTTCGAAAACCTGGTTAGGCTGCTTGTTCTGGACGTTGAGGTTGAAATTCCACGCTATGATTTATAGCGCCTGGATCGCGGCCATGGAAAGATCGACGGCGGTATTTGTGCATTTATGAGAGGATGACCTTTCGCGAGACTTTACCTTTCTTTCGACTTCGGACTTTCATCAGCTATGCCTCCAAGAACAGGTCGATCACAGCGAGTGGTTTCTTACAATGTATTTACCGACAAGGCCATTGGCATTCGACCGAGACTTCTCTCTTGTTTACGTCTGAACAACATCCTTAGGCACCTCTTCATAGTTTATGCCAATGATTTACCATCGATTCCGCAACGGCAAAAGACTATTATGTTGACGACACTAAACAGTTCAGGTCCTTTCGGGTCCAGGACAGTGAATCAACTGTGGCTAGGCTAAATAACTGGTATTTAACAACAGATAACCTCTGAACCCGGATAAAACCAGGTAAAGATCGTGTCCACGAGAAAACTAAGAGAAACCGGGCGGGGCAATAATACTCATAACACTGTTTTGGTTAAAAGAGTATCGTTTACATCTGAATGAGGGGAGAATTTTGAATAGCGCATGTCGAGCCATTTTCGATAACTTTTTCCGAAGCCATATTTGGATTATCTTCGAGTAAACACACCAATTGATGATGAACATCAAGGGCACACATGTTCTAACTTTTTGACAAAATACATACATACATTTCTCTGAGTTGGCTTAGTTGCAACTTATGGCTCTATAATCATTAGTTAGATTAGACACAGCATCGTGTAACCAATGTTGCAATACCAGATCCGATTTGCTTCGTTGCCTTTTTGTAATGTCAGGCAGAGTGAGAGCTCCTGATAAAAGCGATCAATATTATTGGTCTTGTACTGTGTGTTAATTTTCGACTTATATGTAATAGCAGCAGCAAGATCATTTGCTGCCCTCAAAACTAGGGTAAATAAAAACGACATTCTGACACCCAATTCGTCATCTTTGATTACATCAACCCTGAAACTATGTTCAGCAGTTGACTTTGACAGTCATTTGGCAGGTCAAATCACGCTTTGTGTTAGTCTAATATACTGGGTTCAAATTATGGCAAAGGTTACTTACCTACTTTTCATTTGTCATGTTTGAGTTAAAGATTCTTTCGGAAAGCATATTGTTAAGTTTTTAGAAAAGAAATATTTTATTCACTAGCCTAAGTTGGTCCATATCAGGAAAAACTGTTCCCTCTGTCTTTAGTACCGTATCTAAGACTTCGGGCACAGTTTTTCCGAATACGGACCACACGGTTGGTAAATAACATATCTGTCTTATCTTCAGTGGTGATTCCTCATCGTTTTCGCGTAATTGAAGCTCACTCAGAGTCGCTCTTGTGACTAACAAGGGATATTAATTCTCTCATTTCTTCCTTATTGCCTCCCTATTCTTCCCTACTCCAGCATAGCAAAGGACTGGGGCACAATTGTCTCTTTCAAAATAGAATATTTTGTGAAAAACAACAATTTTTTTTAATAACATAAAAGCACCCGTACTGGCTTGAGATTCCTATATGCAAAAATTTTAAATGTTTAAAAGCCACGTGTGAGATTATGTCATGATTAATCTGAGTAAATCAGGCAACCTCATGCGCATTAAATTTTACTGATATCGTTTCTCTACTTCACCTGAGACTGACATGTACTCTTGTAAGTCTTGTAAATAATTTCGTTTTTATTTTTTTGGCCGTATGAGAAACATTTTTAAGATGACCATACTATTCAACACTTTGTTTCTATTGTATCAGAGCAATAAGCTACGGTGGAATAGGAATTGTAGTTGCTCATGAAATAACGCATGGATTTGATAGCAATGGTAAGTATCATTTAAAGCTTTGTAACAAAGTTTGTAGTTGGATTAAATTTTCGTTTTTCATCTGATAAGAGCCATCCAGTTCATCCAGTTACATGCAACTCGACAACATTTTATGCAATAAAGAAAACCTGTTCTCTGAAATTTTAGCTTACGTCATCAATTTGTTGAGAAGTGGTAAGTAGACAGAAGCCTCAAGTTGTCAAAACCTCAGCCCCTGTTCTCTAAAGCAGAGTCAGGACGATCACTGTCATCGTGAAAACATTGATCTTTCGATCACTGTATTTTCATATTTTATAATTATCATGATTGTTATAATCATTCTGATTACTATTCATTGTTATAATCATCACCATTATTATTAAGATTTTAGATATATGAAAATTCACATATTTGCACTGCGGTGGAAAGATGAAATTAGGAGATCCTCGCAGCTAAGAACACTACTGAAACGAGTAGTTGTAAATAGGACCTGAAAAAAATTTCAGGCCCGTACGGGATTTGAACCCATGACCTCTGCGATACCGGTGCAGCGCTCTACCAATTGAGCTAACAAGCCAACTGGGAGCTGGTCAGTGAATTGGGTCCAAATAAACATCCAAGTGAATGAAGATTTTAGATATATGAAAATTCACATATTTGCACTGCGGTGGAAAGATGAAATTAGGAGATCCTTGCAGCTAAGAACACTACTGGTCTCTTCACCATTATTATTACCATCATCTTCATCATTACCCTGATTATTATTATTGTTAGATGATACGTGTATATGAACGGTTTCGAAATTTGTTTTTTACTACAATTGGCAGTCATGTCGCAATTTGATTGGCCAATTTGCCATTGTAGATAAGAGTAAAGATAACACTGCTCGCGTTAACCTGTCTCGCAATGGTCACGTACTGAAAGAATCGTTTTATTTGCTGTCGATATTGTGGTAAAAGTCAAATCGACCGAGGTTAAGTGTGGGCTGCGCCTCGTGAGTCCACAACATTTTGACCACGTCGTCGATAAGAGTAAAGACCACGGTAAACCACGTCGATTTGTTAATTGTAATTGAAATGGCACCCAGTCAGAATTAACGCAAAAAGCAGTTTCGAGACAATTAATCTACATGTGAAAGAGCATTATGCTAAATGTCACAAAACCATTCTCAAATGATTCCCTTCCCCTTTTTTTCAAATACTTGGAGAATAAACGCTCACAATTGCCAATGAATAATTTTAACGCGAGTTGCACTGTATGTAAATATGTTACCCCTTTTACGCGAGTAGGGCTGACGGAAATCGAACGAGTGTCCAACGCGCTGGACATCCGTGCTAGATGTTATAACTTATATGGCCACCACCCAGGGAGATCGAATTTTTCGAATTGACTCAGGGGTGAATGGTATCAGGATATGGTAAAGAACATAATTCTTCCCGTTACTAACAACACAGAGAACGAAAGGTCTTGTCTCTTGCTGATTCGGGATTCGATTAGGTATTGAGATGGCTGGACAACAAAAGAGTCAGGTGCCCACATGTAAAGCCATTTATTCTTTAAACGTTTCTTGTTTGCTTTGTCATTTTTGGAAGACTCCTATATAAGAGAAGGCACGTTGCATTCACTCAAAAGAGTTTCAGTTTATTTATATGATTACAATGGCAACTTCAAAATAAATCTTGCGAAATAACGGCTATCATGCCATGTCTCTGTGGGAGCTGATATTGAAAAAAGTTTGAGCACAGTTCTCGTATGAAGGCCGTATGAAATGGCGTGAGCGGGATCAGGAAAGTCACACGGGCCCCGAGATGCGAACAAGAAGGAGAAAAGTAGAAATAGCGACAGTCATACAACATTTTAAAGAGCTAGGTCGATCGAAGGAGAAAATATTTGGCTCTCGGTCATAAGTACATATTATTATGAATTCTTTCCTCCTGGTTGTAGAAAAAATTGCTTTATTAACGTCTCGTGTAATACATCCTTTGTCTCTTTTATCTAAAAGACTGCTCTCGGAAAAGCTTGTTTCCCTATTCTATGCTTTCTAGAAAGTTCTGTTGAGGACGGATAAAACTTTAAGTATCCTTTTCTTCACTGGTTGTGTCATGTTTACCAGGATTGAATTTTAAAAAAATGAGTCCTCTCTCTTCACGGTTGGATTCTCCAACACTACATGCAAGCTAAGAAACGTTTTTAATGTTGGTTTCTTCTAACTGTATGAATATGCGTACAAATGCGGACTGCAGACCCATATCATGCCTTCCAATCATCATCATCATCATCGCTTTCGTGTTGATTCTCATGTTTTTATTTTTTTTCTTTTCCTTAAAAAGATTGTAGTCGTTCATACACCTATACATGCACTTGTGTTGTAAAATCATATATTTCTGACAATGTAGTCGCATCTGATGTCAGTCATTACATTCCGACTGCATACTAGTCTCCCTTCAGGCGGTATGGTAAACTGGATACGCTTGAAGTGACTAAATCGTGAAACAAACTATCACTAATTTATTTATTTGTTTTTTCACCACAAGTATTGGTGCGTTTTGCTCTTGTTGTTAAAATTATAAAATTATTATCAATATCATGATAATTATCATTGACGTCAGCTGTATACTGTTCTTATTTATGCTCTTTTGCAGGTCGGAAATACAACAAGAACGGTGATCTTGTTAACTGGTGGTCTGAGTCATCTAACGAAGCTTTTGAAAAAAAATCTCAGTGTTTTATAAGGCAATATTCAAACTTTGAAGCTTATGCGAAAAAGGTGAGTGCATTTGACGCAGATCATAAGAGTCAGACTGTGTCTTTCCTTTCGTGGAATGTGACGGTGTTTGAGAAAAATATGAACCACTGAAGATCCTAGTCAAGATCCTAATTAAGCGCCCGGTATTTTAAGACAGTAAAAAGCCACAAAAAACAAGGGTATTTAAGTAAACGGCCATACCGATGCGTCTTTATCTTACATTTGCAAGGATTAAGTAAATCTCGCAAAATGCCGTAAGCTAACATTACGGCAACAGATTATCTACCGAAGATTTTAAGTAAAATGAGAAAAATATGAAGTGAAATGCATTGTTTGCTTCGATGACACTTTGAGATGAAAGTTCCATTTTTAGAAAGGGGAATAAGGCCTGAACGTCTGAATTCATATCCAAGAAATATATTTCTAATACCAAGACGGTGTCCCTGCGGGCTATGCTTCGCACAACCATCAAGCATCGTGTATCTTAAGATCTCTTTCACAATAAATGTACAACCAAAAGCTGAAAAAATTATTATTGTTTACGGGAATTTTTGGAAGGCTTTGCTCGTTTAACTTGCCTTAGATTGCCTTTGATTCGTTGTAAGGAAAGTGCTCAAATAGACAGATGTATAATAAATTCTTTTAAATGACCAAACTTGTTCGTTAAAAGTCACTGGATATTAGCCTCATTCTTTTTTAGCATGTTATGAACCTCAACCTCGATTAAGTCCATAAAAACTCCAAAGAAAAAAAAAATTCGGCCAATATCCAGCCATCTTGACCTCACGCTTAGTCAAAAACACATACAATGTTCCGCTGAAGTCTGATGTCTTTAACTATTTACTGTTCTGCTATAACCCAGATGAGCATTTTAATTCCAGTGAGAGAGAAATCCTTTTGTGCTCAACAAAATCCGCCTTTCTGATTGTATTTATAACCTTAACATGGTAAGTTTTGGTATTCATCATGCATATAGTGTCTCCTAATCCTAATTCCATGATACTTTCTTAATATAGCTGAATGGTATCCAAACCCTTGGAGAAAATATTGCAGACAACGGAGCTATCAAGCAAGCGTTTATGGTACGTCATTAAAAAAACAAAAAAACATTTTTCAGCAAATATTATTTTCAGTGTTTAGTGTCTTAATTTACTTAGGCTGCAGAAACATGGAAACGTTTTGATATTGGAGCATTTTGCATTCAAATGGCATTTACTTTTGTCGCATATGAGTTATTCAAAACCTCGTGAGATCTGACAAATCAGAAAACTACCGTGCTTTGTTTTGTCTGTTAACCTGGTATGACTGTAAACATAAGACCCCGGAGGTATGCGATGACTCTTTCCCGGGACCCTCTTTGATGGAAAATCCTTTTAGCCGATAATTGCTGTCAAAAGTTGCCGCTAATAAAAAGTGTCTTTTTACAGGCTTATAAAAAATGGATTGAGAAAAATGGCGAGGAACCTCAACTTCCTGCACTGAATTACACAAATGAACAGCTTTTCTTCGTAAGTGCTGCGCAGGTAAACTATATATCGATAAAATATTTCTCCGCTTCAGGTTATTCGCTTTTTTATTCGTGTATTCATGTAGCAGACAGTACTAGTTTAGTTAGAAAAACTCTCTTCCCCCCTCTTTTTCTATATATAATTTCTAATTCGCACATCAACCATTTACATCCTTCTACTATCATACTTCTTAGTACTATTTTCACGACGCTCAGCGGTAATGCTGTTCGATTTTGACCATTGCAAAAGACGCGACTTTCCTTTTCCCTGGTACAAATCAAAATCAGTGAAGAATTCATGCATTTGAAAAACTAAGTTTAAATTCGAGTACTTCACACAAATGCAGCGTGTAAATATATCTAACATGATGACGATCCTCAACCTTTTTGAGGCAAACCAGTGGTGATAGTGCCTTGTGAATCTGAACCAAGACGCTTTTTTAGGGAATTCCACCCCTCACGAGGAAGTCTCAAACTACTGACTCATTCCAATATTTCTTAGGTGGATTGTGGATCTATTCTTCGCCCAGTTGCTTTGAAAAAAATTGAGCAGGCAACACACACTCTGGATCACTGGAGGTAATCTGGATGAAAAAAATCAATTAGAACAAAATCAATCTAGATGAAACTAGGTAAACTGGGTGACCAAGATGAGCTTTTATTTATCCTTCATAAATCTTGACGCTAGTGCCGTGATCATTTAAAAAGCGCCGTAAATCGAGGGCTTGTGTTGAAACCCGCTGCTAATTGCCCATTGTTCTAGTAAACAAGTCATTCTGATTATGATTGAGCGAAATCTTTTTTCCATATGATAAATCCTATATTGATCAGGCTTGTCGTACAAGATGGCTGGATAGTAGCTTGTTTTTTTTTTTGTTTTTTTTTTTTACGTTTTCATAGACCTCGACTCGAAAAAAAAAACCAAGCTAATGAGGGTTCCACACAAAGAATGAATATCTATATATGAAGAAAAAACTAATCTGCAAATTAAACGAAAAAAACAATTGTTTGAATGACAAGAGAACTTAGTTGACACTTCCTATTGTATTTCAAAAAGGGTGAAGAAGTATTATCAGCTGAGTTGATGACGTTAATTGGCCCTTCGTCAATCGCTCTGACGAGGGGCTAACACACGAAACGTCAGCTTTTAAAATCTTTACAGTGGCTAATTTACGTTATCAACTCAGTTGATAAAACTAAATTACCCCGTTATACTCTTCCACCTATGCAGCACCACAGTTTCTTTAGAAAATTACCCCTTTATGCATTTGAAAAAGAAAAAGTTAAATAAATTTGTAATAACAACAGTCAGCCAATATCCAGCCATCTTGACCATGCGCTTACAAATTGGCCATGTAATATGGTTGGTCTAAGGCTCTCTTAAAGCCCACAGAACGATTCGTAACAATTTCGTGCAGGAATCTTCGTTTCATCGCGTAAATTTCTCCTGTAGCCCTTCTGCTTCTCAGGCAATTGTCAATCCTCATTAAAGTCACGCATATACTTCCTTCAGATAATTTTCACATTCTTCAGAAAATGGGAATGCTTATTGTCAGCCGATAAAAGTTTTCATTTTTTTTCAAGTTCTCTCGTAATGAGGACGTTTAGCCCCTTGCTATGCATTGTGAAACATTCAATTTAAGTCTGCAAGCTAGCGAGGTCTTAGTGACACTGGACATCTCTCTGAAAATAGTTGTCAAACATTAAGGTCCGTGATCACATTCTTTTTTTGCTGGTGTCCTTCAAATGTTAAATACAGCTAAAAACTCTCCATCCTTTGTACCGATTCTTAATACTGGTTGCCTCAATATCAGATGGTGTGTAATCTCATCATCACGCCTTGCGCGAAGTCTTCTTAAACCCATTCCACTTTCTTTTGCCTTACCTCATAGTCTAAGCAGCCCACCATAGAGTTTTTTATTGGTGAACGTCTGTTTCCAAAATACATCATCAGCCATTTGAAATGTTTGGTGTTGCTCCCGTGAATCCCTTTTATGACATAGCACATGCACAAGGTTTACCTATTTCCCAAGGAGCTACCATGGTAAAAACCCTTTTGTACTGCACGGCCATACATCCATGACATGACGTGTGCAATTTCACTTCGGCTTTTTTAAAGCCGCTGCCTGCGACGGTTTTACAAATGCACTGCGTTGACACAAGTAAAATATGTCAGATCTGTTCTTCTGAGGTTTAGATACCTTCCAATTCTTTCTATTTCGTGTTCTGTCCGTGTTAGGAACCCGCTAAGCATTCCTTCTTCTTCGTTTACGGTTGATCTCAAAGTGCTGATGTTTCACACTAACATCTATGACCTGACTCGTGGCTTAATCTTATTCGACTTCAATGGGAACGTATTGTTGTCTTAATAACCATTTTCATTTATTTTTGTTATCATTAACATTATTATCAACATAGAATTTGCATCTCTTCCATCATAAGTATTTGCTGCTATTTTGCAAAGTGAGATGATATAGTTGTAAACATCTACACCAAAGGAATCAAGGCATATCCTATAGCTTCACGTAATGAAGGGCCTTCGCAAAATCTTGCTGTCAACAACTATAAAGCTTTTGGAGCAAATTAGTGGCTTAAGGTACTCCTGTTTTATAAATCAATGTTTTAAAATACTCATTCTAAGTCATGACTTGATTCATTGCGAAAATGTAACACATGTTACACCTCTATCTTTTATCCTAGAAATTTTTGGTGTTCCACTGCTCTCTCCAACAACCCTGCATCGGTGTAAAACAAAATATCGCCGATGAGGCGCCCTCTTCAAGGTCTCGTCCGGCATAACAATGTCAATGTAATTTCAATGTAAATTAGATGTGTCACATGAATTAGATGGGTCACTGCCATTTCTTGTCTCAATTTATTGCTGGCGTTTTACGTTCTGCTGTTATATAGTTAATATTTCCCACTGAAGTCTGTCAATCAAATTTTCTCATGTGATTTCGTTAGTGCGAAGAGCTTAATCTTAGCAAAAGAAAGTATTTGTACTTAACCATAAAAATTAATCTCTTTGTTTTTGCCTTGGTGAGATCACTTAACCTAATGATGATGCACATTTTCCTATAATTACTGTTATGCCTCTAAGCGAGAGTAAAGAGTGCGTAAACGAATTCTTTACCTCTTCGATACCGTTTAACTTTTATAGCTGTTCCGTTATCATGCGCGCTCGTTTCGTATTCCGCAATATCACGGGTTGACTAAGATTTGCCTCGATCACAAATTTGCTGACTGTCTCATGAAAATTTTGGCTAAGCACCAAATAATGACAGTAAGTCTGTTCTCACCAAGGTAACCGACGAGGATACTATCGAACTATGACTTGTTGTTGGCCAGAAAATGCTTTTACGCTGAGTCATCCCCAATATTGCTGAGCAGCAATCCTCATCCTTCTCTCTGATCACCACTATGTGTCTACATTGACTTCATGTTTACTCGAGGCATCCTCGCAGCCTTCTCGCTTCCTCCATTCAAGCTGAAGGACAAGCTCGCGAAAAGTAAAGCTCCGTTTGGTAATTCAAAGGTTGTTGCCCTCGGTTATCTGAAATTTTTGGCCATCATAGAATTTGATCAAGACTATCGTGCCACAAAATCGAGAGGCAAGTTTAGCTAGGGAAGTACCGTAGGCGACCTGAGAACGTTATGCCAGACACCATCTTCTCCCTCCCATGCCACTGACGATTGTATTTTTCGAGCAAAGGGTTGCGTTTTATTTGGAATAATAGCCCCTAATTATTTCCTTAACATGCAGCATTGGGAGTTCAAGCATGTTTGTATGCATTATTCAAATACTAGTTCTACCAAAAATCGGACAAATGACTTCCTGCTTGCGTAGTTAATCATCCGCTTGAAGACTCCGCTTTTCGTAGCTCATCCCTGATGGAGGTTAAACTTGAAATTCCCCGCTTGGGATAAGGAACTTTTGCACGACTCAGTATTTCTTTATGATGGCCTTGTAAATGATTTTGAGGTTATCCCAGAATCTGACCTTTCTTGTGTGAATAGTCACGGTAAAGATAACTATGCTAGTGCTAACTATATGCTAGTGTCGCGTGCACTGAGTTTACTTCAGGTATAGAGGACATTTCCATGATATTAGTCGCGTTTCTTCAAAATGCTCAGGGAAATCTGGCCCGATTATGGTTTGCAACCAACCTCGTGATCACAGCAAACGCTAACCGGAGTCTTTTTGGATGGAGTCTATCAACACTGTAGTGTCCTTTTCCCAGACGAATTGTTTCTACATTATCGTTGATGCCGAGTCTGTCTGGTGTTGGGTGCCTGTCTCTCCTCGGCATTGTCAGCCGCAAAGATTTCGCCAGATTTTTGGAAGAAATAACCCTTTTTGCTCGTGGATATTCGCCTCTGGTCATTCCTGCACTCCAATAATTCTTGATCCTCTCTCTTATGATGTTGTCTACACCATGTCTAGACATGGTTTCCAAGCAATTTTCAATTACGTCGACGATTTTCTAATCATAACCTGTCTTTTCAACAGTCTCCGTATCTAAGTGTCAACGTCTCTCGCGGGTCGTTGAACTCTGCGTGTCATGTTGTCCACAGTGGCCGCACCTTTCACAGAGTTCACAATGACTCTGGGTTCTGGGCATCTACGCTAATGGCCTTTAACTCGTTCTTTCTCTAGGTCCACACCGTCTTCACCACCAAATTATGGCATATTCTCTGTCCACTCATTTGCGGCTTCTGAAATTTAAAATGGCAAATGTAATTTTCTGGAATTGTTCATAAGACTCAGAAGCTCACCCACCAGATCTTGACTCTTTACTCACCCATTATTTCAATTACATTATTATTTATCAGTTACACTAAGAACAACACTACAAATAAGTTATATGGCCAGTATGACTTACTTAATGAAGATTAATTTCAAAACGAGTCAAAATTACACTATTAACAATGTACATGACAAAACTACGCGCTTCTGATTGGCTGAAAACGACTGAATTCTCATGTAACACGAGTGCAAAGTTGTAGTACGAGTGCAAATTACAAATAGCACGCGCACGCTTTCAAAATTTCGTCTGTCTTGACCTTCTGTGCCTTTTTTTTTCTTTTCACGTACATGATCAACAAGTAATAACTTGATTTGCCTTGCAATTTAGTGTAATAAGCGCTTGTAATTTTTCAAAGACTACTGATTGCGCTTGCCCTACGGGCTCGTCCAATTTTGTTGTTTTTTAAAATTTCACTCGTGCTTATCGACACCAAATTTCCCTCGAAATCACGTCATTACCTTTACAAACATTAATAACTAACCTGAACGTATAGTTAGTTTACCATCCGTTGTGCATTACGTGCGCAAAACATATTGCTCTTTAGCACACTTCACTTACAAACATACCGAAATAATTACTTGCATCACAATTGGTGTGACCTTCATCATATTTGTGAAAACTTACAATACTAGCAACGCTTACAAAAGACATGATGATGGTAATAATTATGATAATACTGAATTACAAAACAACCCTTCAATCTTCAGATTCATAATTTGTTTCTTCTCTAATGAAGAGTTATTAAATTCTGGTTTCTATTGTACAATCGCTTGGTATATTGGTAAAAAAGAAGACGCTTTGTTGGTTAAGAAGTTTAGTTTTATAGTTATATAACAGATAGAGAAGCCTAGACTGTGCTCTGTTTTGTTGG